>NC_068296.1:1582927-1621976 GCF_025860055.1 Xyrauchen texanus | reverse complement strand
GGAGGAATCAATGAATGGAGAATCATGGACTCGGCTATTTTGGAGACAAAAGGACCTCTGTAAGATCACGGAAATGGTCTGTGTTAGTATGAGGAACTTTTGTCAGAGAGACAATCCAACTATTGACAGAGGATCCTCGTGATGCCCCCCACACACACACATGTGACATCCTCGTGTTACCATGTGAGGAAAAACCATGTGGAACTTTGAATTAGAAATGTGTGTGCCTTTCCCATAAAGCCTAAAAGGGCTTATTTTTAATGAAAAGTGTTTTAATCCCTGTGTGCTGTGCATTTTGGTGTTAGATCAAAACTAGTAGAATGGTTTAACATGTGTGTAGTTTTAAACCCTGAGGTTTCATATTTAACAGCCCAAGGGTGTATATTCCTTTTAAGTGATACCAAACACATTTTTCTTGGTATCAAATTAAACCTTACGATGTGTCCTAACGGAATATACATATAAGATAACCTTAGAACTGTGTTCTGTTAGTTTTTATCATCTTTTGAGTTGTTCAAAGCGAAGGTCTGACTAAATCATGAAGTATGCAAATGAGCTTTGACCAGACAAAGGGAGCAAATTCGCGCCCAAAACGGAGGGGCCTCATTGGGTCACTTCTCTCACAGGAGGCGTGACCTCCCTACTTTAAAGGTCAGATCCAGCATTGACTCGCTCTCTTCTCTTGAACTCTTCCTCAAGGACTCCTAAGCTTGTGCCAGGCTACGCCTTGTCTCTCTTACTCTCTTCTTCTTGCAGCTCTTCAACCCAACTCCCAACTTCACTTCTTCTCCCGATCTTCTGCAACTCCTTGGAACACTCGTCAACTATTCAACTCCACGCTCTGGAAACACCGCACCGAAGTCCTCTGTCTCAAGAACGCCACGAGGACACGCAGTCTCGCTCAAGCAACACAAAAGGTCTAGTGTGCAAGTATGATTTCACCTGAAATTCCAACGCGTTAAAGTGTGTAATTCCAGTTGCTGGCTCTTAAAGGGTTAATTGTTGTAATAAGTTTGCCATACCTCCAATAATTCTTCACTTTCCCTTACTGCATTTATTTCGTTTATTTTATGCTTATTCTGTGTTATATGTATGTTTGTCAATTGCACTGATATATCAGAGTGCCTTGTATTAAACTCAATTATACGCGTAGTTGTCTGTGTGTGTTGGTTACAGAATAAAGCCTCTTTAATGTGCGATTTTAAGCTACGAGCTGATATTATCAAAGTAAGTTAACGTGCTTTTGATGAGTAGGCTTATAACTAGGAATAACCCCTCTGGAGAATTGATCAGAGTACCGAATAAAGTGGTTCGGCGGACGAACTGACTGGTTGCTGGTAGCCTCACGGGTCAATTCCATTACGGGGTTATTAAAATTAATATAGCCTGTCTGCATAGAATATATATTCCTAATTAAATATAATTCGTTGTGTTTAATTATCTATATATTTTTGAAGCAGACTCTTGGACTATATAAGCCCTCCTTTTAAGGTTTTGGGGCGTTTTTATATGTATGTAGGTATCTGGGTCACCCGTATGATTAATCATTGATTTCGATCATGTAATATTAATTGTACACTTCCCCAAACCTGACCTGTGCATACCCTACATATTATAATGGTGGAGAATGCGGGCACATTTTAAGCTTTGTTTTGTGAACGAATGCATTGTCAATTTTGTGTATTTTTGTTGTTAATTTTGTATGCGTGCGCCTGAACTGAAAGGCACAAAGCCGATTCTCAGTTCAGCATTTAACAGCGGCTAAATATATGTCTTACATTTATTTTTGCCACTGTTGATTGCCACAGTAAACTGCAGTTCATAATATTAAAATTGCTTCTGTAAAGACGCGCTATATTTTAATATTACAAACCCCCTGTTCAGAACGACGTTCTTCTGTCGAGGCGATAGAAGATTGAGTGAAGCGATGCTCCTTCCCTCATCTTAAATAAGGCCTGAGATTATAACGTTATAAAATTAACTCCTGGTTTACATTGACGTAGCTAATCAATTGGAAACCTAATACATTTTGAATAAGTGCTATATTTCTAATGTGTATGGGAGCCGAACACAGACGTACAATTCCTGTTGTTCACATTTACTCGTAGGGCAGAAAAAAGAATCTGCCACGCCATTTATGTAAAGCATAGCACCAGAAAGAAAGAAAGAAAAAGACCGCCGAGGTCTCAATTGAATAAGTGTGATTTTGCAGAAAATCACAGCGTAACACACGCCCAGATTTGAGTCACACCGAAATATAGGGTGTTATTTTGCTAACAAACAATAGAGGGCAGCCTGTAAAACCTTGATTAGTTCTCAAGTTACTCCCACCCCATGACGTCATCTTGCGCGTGCGCTAAGTACGCCATCGTGTGGACATTAGCAGACAGGTCATATATATTTGGTTAATTTAGTTCTCAAATTACTCCCACCCCATGACGTCATTGTGTGCGAGCACAAGTACGCAATCGTGTGGACCTTCATTGTAGATCATCTCTTTTCTCAAACCCTTTCACCCTGGGAAGATTTACAGGGCAGTTTAACTGTCAATACATATTGGCATTTTCAAGCTTTGCATGTGCTAATATTATTGGATGTTAAACAATTCCTCTACCTCCGACTGTTACATTTAATTGGTTTCAAACAAAATTTGAATTTAAAAATTTAAAGTTAAGTCTCATTCCAGTTGGTTTATGTCAGATACAGCACTCTGGTTATCGTCGGACACAATTCTGATCTCTAACTTGTCGTACACTTATTCAAATTTGGTTTGAAACAAACAAATTTCGAATGTAAATTTGAATTAAGTCTCTCATTTCAATTATTATTAATTAATGTGATTAATTATTATTAATTATTTTTAATTTTTAATTATTACTTTTAAAAAAAAAATTTTTTTTTAATTTTTTTTCTCTCCTCTTTGATACTTTATTACGACTGTATCCTTACTATCTTAGATGCTTCGTGACATCTCTTTACAAGCTTATTTAAATTGAGTTTAACAAGTTGAATTCAATTTAAACTAAGTTTGGCTGTTAACCCTGCCTTGTTTACTTCTGTCTTTTCTTGTGGTCAAATTGTTTGATAATTAACATCATTATCAAACTTCTCGATTTATCATCAATTGGTAAAGCTTTGCCTGTTATTTCTACACACATAATTACTCAATTTGGTTTAAACAAGGAAGCCTTGATTCACTTTAAGACTTTCACTTGCTGAATCCTGTTCTGTATTTGTATGTAGAATTCCCTAGTGTGCTGTGGTGATTCGACCGTCATCTCTGGTTGGTTCCCAGCAAGCTGGTTTGTCCGACCGGCGTTACCGGCGCTGGCTGTATGTGAATCTCGGACTCTTCTGTCTCTTTTCATCGGTGCGACGCGCAGCGACATCAGCAATTTGGCACTCCAAAGAGAGTCAACCCGTCAGTCGACACACACGGCAAGTTTGGAATAATTACCTAAACCGGGGCCTAAAGAGGGGCCACTCTCACGAGGGTTCTAGGGAAAATCCAAATCTTGTTGTGCCGTCTGACAGTTGATACCTTGGTGTTGCCGGTTGTGTTTAAAGTCAGTTGTTTGAGAGGGCGCACCGTGATAGTAGCGGAGGGCCGGGGACACTGCTGCCCAGTGTTCGGGACCGTTGGAAAGATTGACCGCGCTGGTCCCCAGCCGAGTGACATCGATTCACCCCAGGCAAACTAAAAGAGGGTGAAATCCATCCACCAGTATAGGCCACATAATACTAGACATTCCCTGGTCATTTAAGCATTTGACCCATTTCTTTCCTTTCTCTCTCCTAAGCCACCCCATCTTCCTAGGGCTTATACCTCGATAGCGCCCCACCCTGTTGGTCCTATCATAAACCCTAGCAGTGGTGGTAGACTTAGGCCCTTTTTCTCCTGCCTATCTATTCCTAACATTAATTGTGTTCTATTTTATTCTGCTGTTCTGTTCTGTCGTAGTGTGTACTTCCAGTTCACGGTAAGACAGAGCCTACAAGAGCCATCAAGGAAAACTGAATAAAGAGACAAACAGGCAGCCCGCATCCTCAGATAACCCTTGTGGGCTGCCGCCTTGTCAAAGTCTTTATTTAGACCTGCACTGACACGCAAAATTCGGCCCACTAACCGTCTAACTGTCAACCCCAGTTAGTCAAAATTACGACTTATAATAGCCACCTCATTGTAGCTTCGCTAACCCTACGCGTACTTGCATTGGCCTCTTTGTGTGTGCTGTTCTGTTCTCTCGCCTACAGTAAGCCAGTATGTCCCGTTAGTCCAGTCCCGCAGCCCACTGGGATCACCTTGAGGCCTGGTTGAGCGCAATGACGGACACCGTCCTACCCAAGGACGCCAGGGACCTACAGCCCCTAGGTCAAGAGCAACTGGACGCTGAATTGGACAGCCTATTGGCCCACGACCCAACACAAAGCTACAACCACAAAGAATGGACCAAGATCATCGGAAGTCTTGCCCACAATCTCGTCGCCCAGGCACGGATAAATGAGAAAAGCAATCTCGACCTGGAGCAAGAGGCCGCAGCACTAAAACTCCAAGCTGAGGAGGCCCGTAGGAACCAAGCAAAAACTCAGAGTCAACTAGATCAGCTACGCCTCGAGACCGAGGAACAACGGAAGGAAGAGGATGAAACAGACCCAGAACAGGAAAAGGAAGTAGAAAGACTTCAAAATGCCCTGGAAAACCTTCTCCGAGACACAGAACAAAGAGAACAGTCGGAGAGAAAAGCCAGAGAAGAACTTCGACGACAAGTTGCAACAAGCCGAGTCTCTCCTTGCAAGAGCAGAGACTGCACTCAAAGACAGAGATGCTAAAGCCAGAGCCTGTGAAAAGCATCTGAATATGGCCCGAGCTGAAATCCATGAACTTATTCAGTACAGAGACCATCTCAAATATGAACTTGACACTGTTCATAGAGAACTAAAACATTCTTATAAACTGCAAGATGAACAGAAAAGGAAACGCACACCACAGAGTTTCCCTGACCAGTGGGCCCAACCTTTTCAGCCAAGAACTCAGAGCTGACAAGGGGGTGAAAGCCCACTGTTCAACATGTCACCAGCCAGCCTCCAAGAACCCCGTCAGCAACAAAGCGGTGGGAGCCCGCACACCAAAGCCTGGTCACTAACCACGGCATGGCTCCCAAAGAACTTGACAAGCTGGCCAGAAACATCCCTACTTTCACCCCAAATCCTGCAGGAGGCCACGATGTGCACGCCTACCTGCAAGACATAGACTTTCACTTGCACACTGTTCCCAACGTAACCATGCAGGACAGAGTGTACCTGCTAAGAATTACGTCTAGTCGCGGCGTGCGCAGTTTCCTGGATCGACAACCAGAGACTGTCAAATCAGACTACCTACAGCTACGGCAGGCCTTCATCAGAGAATTCTCTGATCCAGAGTCAGAACAAGGACTCATCGCGCTATGGACCTCAAACAGGCCCGACTGGAAACTCCACAGGCCTACTACAGCCGCATCCGACGAGCCTACTCGAGCACGGAACGAACCTGGCATGGAAGAAGATTTCAACTTCAAAACTCTTTTCCTCCGAAACCTGCATCCCACGGTGAGCCATCACTTAGGGGTCCTGGCCTGCCCTCGTAGCATGACTACCCAACAGCTGCGAGACTTAGCCCATAAAGCTTTCACCAAGCAGAAGATTGCTTCTGAAAAGACTGTAAAAATCCAACCATTTGCCCTGTCACTGATCAGGCTCAGAGCTGGCACTAGAGGAGCCCACCAGCACCACAGTAACAGACCTTTTTACCACGAGTCAAGACCGTTCCATGACAGAAGAGGGCAGCACAACCGTGATGGTGCTCGTCCTAAGCACCAGAGCGGGCTCTGAAAGATTCTACGACGGCCCACGGCCACCCCACAACCAAAAGGGTGGAGCCACGTGGGAAGCCAACCGACGGCCCAGACAGAACCGAACCCCGTCGACGAGACGTCAAGCCCAGACAGCCCGCAGCGGAACACCTCGCGGCATGCCTCAGGCAAGTCCAAGTCCGAGCCTACCCCACAGAAAAACAGTGAGGCCACGGCGGAGACCGCAGAGCTCTTGAAAATCCTGAAAGAGCTTCTCCATAAGAAACCTCACAAGGAAGACAAAGAGGACAGGTCAGACTCCTCATGACTAAGTGTAAGGCCTGAAACCAACACCCTTCCTGACTGCCCTCCTACTGAACCAAGCACCCAGAGCACCGCTCTTCAGACACAGACTACCGAACCAGCTATCACATCACCAAGTGACAGCGACACCCACTCACTGCAGTTGACAACCACACATCCTGCAGCGAACAACCCAATCCGTCACACCAGTGACCAAGCCCCTAAGATACCAGAAAGTGCTGTTTTGGTTGTGTGTCTCTGCACCGAGTCACCTGACACCGACCCTAACTGCTTATCGATCACCACACAAGCCCCAACACCAAAACTCCTGGGGAATCTGATCGAAAAGGGGGTAGCACGAAAACTCTATCTCGCCATCACTGTGGAACATGAGGTGAGACTCGAAGCCCTGGTAGACACCGGAGCAGACCTCACCTTGATGTCAGCTGAACTTTTTGAAAGACTCAAATTTGAAGCTAAAACACAAAATCGAACTCTAAACTCTCAGAATTGTGTGCTGAATGTCCAGTCATACAGCCAAAATGACGTCCGGCTGGAACAAGTAGCTCCCATTCACCTAACAATTGGTCCTATGAGCGTGGTACACCCTGTGTACATCTCACCGATGGACACATATCCCCTCCTCATCGGAAAGGATCTACTAGACCGCCTGAGCCCCTGCTGGACTTCAGACAGCTGAAGATGTGGGCTCAAGTGCGAGAACCTCTCCCCTTCAGCCACCCCGATCACCTGAACCAGACTGTCAGGTCACAAAGGTCACGGGAACTCTCACAGCCAGCCACAGTGACACAACATCAGCACCAGGCGAGATTCAAGTTCAGCTACTCTGCGCATTTCAACTCACCCAAGACTTTGACTCCTTCTGCCCCAAGGTCACAGCTGACCTGCACTTGAATGGTGTAACTGCCACTGACATCATACTAGCACTATGGGCAGACAACTCAGCCATCAGCCTCTCCCTATACAATGCTCTCATTGAAGACACACGGACCTTCCATCTGTCAGCAAGCGCACCCGTTTTCCTTTGAACTCCTTCCCATCAACAATGGTGACTGCCAAAAGGATCTGCGCTTTGAACTTGAAGTGGAACTACCGGTGTTTGACCCACTACTTCTTGGTCCTTCCAGACCTGCCCCATGATGTCTACATTGGAGCAGACATTCTGATTCGCCTCAACGCTCATGTAGACATTATTAATGAGGTCTTGTGGGCCCCACTGACTTTACAGCCTCCTGTAATTCCAACCAACACTGCTAACCTCCGGTCAGGCCAGACCATTCCAGAGGTCTGCACCTTGGTCAGCGAACAGGAAACTGTAGTACCAGCATACACCAAAGGGGTCGCTGTTCGGCTCAACATGCGCTGTGGTCAAACCCTAAACCACACGCTGGGTTTCTTTCAACCTTCACCCGAATGCGTTGAACTTGGACTCACGCTGGAAGCCACGCCCCTCACTGAAGTGTCATCCCGTGCTGTTTACATCCTCTTCAACAACTGCATGGCAATGGACATAACAATTCCAAAAGCCTACCGGGCAGGATGGCTAGTGAGCCACGACTTTCATGACTTTGAACTAACATTACCAATCATTGGACCCATCCCAGCTTCAATGATACCCGAAGAGCACACAGACAACACCGTCTTCACAACCCCTTCAAAATCATCTCCATAACTTCAGTCATGCCAGTGGACAAAGACCAGGTATGCAGAACAGAACTGACAAAGGACCAACACCTTGCAGTATACACAGTCTCCAAACAGCCTACCTGCGAGATTGGCGACACTGCCGCACCTCTGCCTACCAACACGACAGGCGACATACCGACAGAGGAGCCATACCCAGGATTTGAGTCTCAAGTTCAGCAAATTCTAAAAGACGCTGGCGCAATTAACAACGATGCAGATCGACAAGAACTCAGACGAGTCCTTTACAAGTTCAAAGCATCATTTGCCAAAGACTCTTTAGATTGTGGTCTCACCGAGCTCCACACCGTGCGCATCCCAACGCACCCTAGTGCTCCTCCCACGTTTGTCAGGCAGTACAAGATCCCCATCGCGTCACATGAACCGGTGCAAGAGATCATCGACTCCATGCTTGAAAAAGGTGTCATCCGTCCATGCAACAGCACCTATTCTGCCCCCATCTGGCCCGTCCTCAAACCAAACGGCAAGTGGCGACCCACCATTGACTACAGGAAACTGAATCAACAAGTGCCACTGTCACGATGGCCCATGACTCAGCTGGAGCAGGAAATACCCAGAATCAGAGGAGCCACCATCTTCTCTACACTCGATGTGGCCTCTGGATTCTGGACCATACCAGTGCATCCAGAAGATCAGCACAAGCTAGCTTTCACTTTCGGAAACAGACAATTCACTTTCACAAGGTGTCCGTTTGGCTATGCCAACTCACCTGCTGAGTTCAACATCTTCCTGAACAAAGCATGCCCAGATGCCAGAACAAGAGGTAATCTTATCTACGTTGATGATGTTCTCATGAAGAGCACAACAGTGGCTGACCACATGAAAGAAATAGACTATGTTTTGAACCAATTGTCCACTGCTGGCGCCAAGATCGCCCTCCACAAAGGACAGTGGTGCCAAACCAAGGTCAACTACGTGGGCCTACTCATAGGATCACAGGGCATCGAACCACAGTCCAGCCGTATTCAAGCCGTTCAAAACATCAAGCCACCCACCAACATCTCAGAGCTGCGAAGTTTCCTAGGGGTGTGCAATTACTCGTGACAGTTCATCGAGAGCTACTCAGACATTGCAAAACCTCTAACTGCCCTTCTGAAAAAAGACTGCCCATTTGTATGGACAGAGGTCCAAAAACAGGCCATGGACGAGCTAAAGCGACACCTCTGCACCGCTCCGTGCCTGGCTTACCCGGACCCACAAAAAGAGTTCTACTTAGAAGCTGGATTCTCCAGCCACTGTCTCAGTGCTGGCCTGTACCAACGGCATGACCAAGACAAGAGAGTAATCGCATATGCCAGCAAGACACTTCTTCCACCCGAGTAAATTCTCAGACTGTGAAAAAGCTCTGCTCTGCACTGTATGGGCCATCCAGAGATTCTCCAACTACATTGGAGCCCAAAAGGTTATCATAGAGACTTGCCACCAGCCTGTCATGTTTCTCAACAGCCAGCGTATCCGAGATGGCGTGGTCACCAATTCACGCATAGCCACGTGGTTAATGGCCCTCCAAGGGCGCAATGTTGAGGCACGATATGCTCAGAATCACAAGTCGGCACTAGGCAATGGCCTGGCTGCCTGCCAGAACTGCTCTGATAACACACCAGCTGCAGCGATGGATATGGAAGAACCCCAACAACAACAACTAACCTGTCACAGGTTCTTTGAAGAAAATGCGTGCCAAGGTATGCCCACAGCCTACGTCGATGGATGCTCCTACAACCAAGAGGGCATTAGATCAAGCAGGAGCAGGTGTATTATGGGTAAATGACCTGCCGTGCCCACCACAACACTTCAAGCTGGGCCCGCAGTCATCACAGTATCGCGGAGGTTGCAGCCATTCTCATAACTCTGCAAATCGCATCGACCTATAACATCAAAGAACTCCTAATCTGCACAGACTCAAACTACGCCAGACTCAGTTTCACATGCCACCTTCCAAACTGGAAACAAAATGGCTTTAAAACTTCGAACGGCAAGCCTATCAAACACCAACACCTGTTCCAAGAATGTGATGACATCACAAGAAATCACAACATGATTGTCTACTGGAAGAAGGTGAAAGGACACTCAAGGCAACCAGGCCTTGACAAAGACTTGAACGACCAAACCGATGCACTTGCCAAGACTGGCGACTGCACGGTACTCTATGGTCACCTCCAACCCTCCCACCCACCGTGAGCGTTGCAGTGATAACCCGAAGCAAACGAACTTTTCCTGCAACAGTGCCAACCTCACAGCCTCTAACGCTGACTCCGCAGATGTCAAACAACGACATAGCGGACATGCAAGCCTCTGACACATCCATAAAGACTTTCCTGAACCACCTCTCTGACCCCACCAACCACCCTCTACTGCCGTCTGACCTCACTGACAACCCGTGCCTCAGGCGACTGCATGACATAAAGCACATGCTGCGTGTGATCAACAACGTTTTGTGGTATGCACCTGATGACACCACAGCGCCAAGGCTCGTGGTGCCACAGTGCCTAAGGGGGTCATGCTAAGTTATGCCCACGACGCACCATGTGCTGGGCACCACGGCGCCAGAGCCACTTACGAGACACTGAAACAAGTGGCATACTGGCCCCGCATGCAGGAACAGGTGACAGAATATGTCAGAGAATGCCTGGTTTGCTGCCAGTTTCAACCGGCAAACCCAAACCACAGAGCTCCACTGCAACACAGGAGAGTCACATTCCCATGGTCAGACCTCCAAATCGACTGGGTAGGACCTCTGCCCAGGTCGACGAGGGGCAACAAATACTTCCTCACAGTGCGTGTGCCAGTTCACAAAGTGGGTAGAGTGTCTTCCAGCACCCAACGACACTGCCCAGACCACGGCATGCCTCCTGATGAACCACATCTTCTCCAGGTTCGGACTGCCCCTGAGAGTCAACTCAGACAGAGGCACTCACTTTACGGCTGAGATTATGCAACAGATCTGGAAACTCCTGGGAGTCCAAGTTCAACTACACGTCAGTCATCATCCAATCTCATCTGGACAAGTGGAACGATCGAACCGAACCGTGGTCAGTATGTTGAAGAAGTATGTGTCTGCCAACCAGAAGGACTGGGATGTAAAACTCCGCTGGTGCTAATGGCTCTCAGAGCCACCCCACAGAACTTCGACTCACGTGTCTCCCTTCGAACTAATGACTGGGCGGCAGATGACACTGCCACTGCATCTGCTGTATCAGCCAGGAGACTCCAGCCTCGTCACAGCCTGCACCACTCACCAGTACCTCGACGAGCTACACGGCACCTGAAAGCAACATTTGCTTTTGCACAACAACAGCTTCAAAAGAGTGCCGAAGGACAGAAAGCATACTATGATCAAAAAGCGTCGCACCAAGAACTGGGCGTGGGCGACAGGGTCTGGTATTATAACTTCATTCAGCCATCCCGCACAGCCTCCCATCGGCTGTCAAAGAAACTACTGCCCCACTGGACAGGACCCCATGAGATCATTGACAAACTCTCCCGGTGGCGTGCGGATCCAACTAAACCGGAGACAGAAAGAGCCGGTTCTCAAATGGGTCCACCGTAATCAAATAAAGCGACATACGGCTGACAGGGAAAAGCGGGGAGGGCCAATGCAAACTAACCTGATTTCCATCCTAGGAGTCGAAAGACCGTCCTGCACTACCAAGGACGACCCTCGCTGACCCCCTTGTCTCTATCCCTTTTGCCCTTACTAGGATGCTGCTGTGGTTCGCCATCCTGTGCCTCCAGCCAACCAGAAGTCAACCGCAGTCGGACATCATCTCACCCGGTCCGGCATCAGGCATCGTCCTGAGGGAACAACCGGGACTCCTGATCACCAACTGCCGGACCCACACCCAGAAAGTGTACGTTCGACTCGACCCCGCAGCGTCTACCGGGCCCACTACCCCAGCGGTAGCCCAATACAGCTGGGCAGGTGCCCGATGGACCGAGGACTCCCTCGCTCACGCTGAGGCCGATGTCACGCACATGCTCAACCAACTTGAGAAAATGACTGTCACACAAGCGGAGTTAGGTGGACACAACCACCGCTCCAAGCGGTTCCTGGGAGCTTTGCTCGGAGCTGCCGCTGCCGTCGGAACTCTGTTTAACATTGGTATGTCTAGTGTCAGCGCAGTGAACCTAGCCACCGTGAGGCGGCATGTGGCGAAATTCAGACTGAGATACCACAGCTAAAAGAGCAACTCACCACACAAAGTGCATCCCTGCAGACCATCGGCAAGACCTTGAGAGGAACTGTGGTAATTCTTAACACCCACAGCGTTCTGCTGAACCAGACAGTGAGCTCCATGAAACAGCTGTTCAACGTCTTCCAGAACGACTTCGGCTCAAACGCAGCTTGTCACAGCCCTGATGACAGACATGCTGCGGGAGGTGAGCTCCTCCATTGACAGCCTAGCCATGGGTAGAATTCCACCGTACCTGATACCCTTAAGCCTTGTACAAACCGTGCTGGCTTCGCCATCACCACAACGACTGACCCGTTACAACTACACCTTGCCTACTCTCTGGGTAGCGCCATCCCACTCTACGTCGACCCGAGCAGAGGGAAGTGGGTTTTCTCCTGAACCTACCCATCATAGAGTCAAGCCAAATCTACCGACTCAAGGACATTGTCAACATCGGGTTTTGGAAAAGTAACACACACATAAAGATCCACACCCCAGGCGTGGTGGCCTACCACGACAGCGACCCACGGCTGTACCTGGCCCCAAATCTGCACATGTGCACGTTGACCAAAGACATTCACTACCTCTGCCCCAGCAAACCCTTCCTCAGAGACAACACTGACGGAATCTGCGGGCTGCAACACCTGGGCAGCGATACCCGCTGCCCGCCCGATGCCAAGCCTCGCACTCAAGTCACCGAGACACAAGCCGAGATCGTAGGCGACAGGTGGCTCGTTAACACTCCTGTGCGCGCAGCGACACTCACCTACGACCAGCATGACACCGCCACCCGTCTCACCTTGCCCAACCAGAGCATGTGGATTCAAGTCCCGAAAGGTGCCATCCTCCACCTCGACGACCTGGCACTATACCATCTCCCAGGTGAAGAGTACGAAACAGAACTGGAAATCCCATCTTTTTTCCAGAATCAAAACCTCACCCTAGATCCAGAACTGGAACTATGGATCGAAAGAGAGGGCTCCCAGTTAATCGACATTGCTCCGATCGACACAGCCCTCCAAGCCTTGTCTCGAATGCCCATCTTGACCACCTCACCGGTTGTCCGAGCCTGGACCGTAGCGGACACTGCGCTGTGCATCTCTGTGGGAATCAGCCACCTCCTGACACTAGGCCTGGCCTTCATCCTGTACAGGAGGCTCAACGAGATGCAAACATCCACAGCCAAGCTCACGAAAGCCATGTCCGTAGGTTTCCGGCGGAACCCCGGAAAGAGGGGACCACAACAGAGACCACTCTGAACCTCATCGAATTGAGCCCTCCGTCTGAATAACCACCTACTACAACACCCTCATGATTCACCTGCCATCCGCCATTGTGATGATTGTCGTCCGATGATGTCTCCAACAGGGACGTCACCTGACGAAAAAGGGGGACTGTAGCGTCTGGAGGAATCAATGAATGGAGAATCATGGACTCGGCTATTTTGGAGACAAAAGGACCTCTGTAAGATCACGGAAATGGTCTGTGTTAGTATGAGGAACTTTTGTCAGAGAGACAATCCAACTATTGACAGAGGATCCTCGTGATGCCCCCCACACACACACATGTGACATCCTCGTGTGACCATGTGAGGAAAAACCATGTGGAACTTTGAATTAGAAATGTGTGTGCCTTTCCCATAAAGCCTAAAAGGGCTTATTTGTAATGAAAAGTGTTTTAATCCCTGTGTGCTGTGCATTTTGGTGTTAGATCAAAACTAGTAGAATGGTTTAACATGTGTGTAGTTTTAAACCCTGAGGTTTCATATTTAACAGCCCAAGGGTGTATATTCCTTTTAAGTGATACCAAACACATTTTTCTTGGTATCAAATTAAACCTTACGATGTGTCCTAACGGAATATACATATAAGATAACCTTAGAACTGTGTTCTGTTAGTTTTTATCATCTTTTGAGTTGTTCAAAGCGAAGGTCTGACTAAATCATGAAGTATGCAAATGAGCTTTGACCAGACAAAGGGAGCAAATTCGCGCCCAAAACGGAGGGGCCTCATTGGGTCACTTCTCTCACAGGAGGCGTGACCTCCCTACTTTAAAGGTCAGATCCAGCATTGACTCGCTCTCTTCTCTTGAAACTCTTCCTCAAGGACTCCCAAGCTTGTGCCAGGCTACGGCCTTGTCTCTCTTACTCTCTTCTTCTTGCAGCTCTTCAACCCAACTCCCAACTTCACTTCTTCTCCCGATCTTCTGCAACTCCTTGGAACACTCGTCAACTATTCAACTCCACGCTCTGGAAACACCGCACCGAAGTCCTCTGTCTCAAGAACGCCACGAGGACACGCAGTCTCGCTCAAGCAACACAAAAGGTCTAGTGTGCAAGTATGATTTCACCTGAAATTCCAACGCGTTAAAGTGTGTAATTCCAGTTGCTGGCTCTTAAAGGGTTAATTGTTGTAATAAGTTTGCCATACCTCCAATAATTCTTCACTTTCCCTTACTGCATTTATTTCGTTTATTTTATGCTTATTCTGTGTTATATGTATGTTTGTCAATTGCACTGATATATCAGAGTGCCTTGTATTAAACTCAATTATACGCGTAGTTGTCTGTGTGTGTTGGTTACAGAATAAAGCCTCTTTAATGTGCGATTTTAAGCTACGAGCTGATATTATCAAAGTAAGTTAACGTGCTTTTGATGAGTAGGCTTATAACTAGGAATAACCCCTCTGGAGAATTGATCAGAGTACCGAATAAAGTGGTTCGTGGACGAACTGACTGGTTGCGTGTAGCCTACGGGTCAATTCCATTACGGGGTTATTAAAATTAATATAGCCTGTCTGCATAGAATATATATTCCTAATTAAATATAATTCGTTGTGTTTAATTATCTATATATTTTTGAAGCAGACTCTTGGACTATATAAGCCCTCCTTTTAAGGTTTTGGGGCGTTCTTATATGTATGTAGGTATCTGGGTCTCCCGTATGATTAATCATTGATTTCGATCTTGAAATTAATTATACACTTCCCCAAACCTGACCTGGATACCCTACAGCTGGTACAAAACTCAGCTGCATGTATTACTTCTCAAACTTCTAACTATGTCCATATAACTCCTATTCTTCAACAACTTCACTGGCTCCCTGTTAAACATCGTATTGATTACAAGAGTCTGTTATTGAGCTTCAAGGCTCTTCATAGCCTAGCACCTTCTTATCTTCTAGATCTTATTCATATATATTCTCCTACCCGCACTCTTAGATCCTGTTCCTCTCTCTCTCTTGTGATACCTTCTGTTCGTCTGATTTCTATGGGGTCCAGATCCTTTAGCAGTGCTGCTGCACGACTCTGGAACTCTTTACTGCCAGATATCCATAATTGTGATCGTCTTTCCTCTTTCAGGTCCCTCCTCAAAACCCACCTTTTTAAATTAGGTTACTACAAATAGCTCTTATTTATGACTGTATACATTCCTATGATAATGCAAATTTTTCTATGTGATTTTAGTTTTTTTATCTTTTGTTTTCTTATTGTAAACTTGATTATGTCTGTAAGGTGTTCTTGAAAGGTGCCTATAAATCAAATGTATTATTAGTAGTGCTTGCCAAAGGCATGTAAAACATGCTAAAAACGTGCTAGCATCATGCTAACACATATTAGCATTGCCTAGTGAAGTGGTAAAACATGTTAAAAAAGTGCTAACATCATGCTAACACATGCTAGCAACATTCTAGGACCATAATTTTAGTACTTAGCAACAAGATATAACATGCTATTTGACGAATTTTGCCACGGCAAGCACCACTCACATTTTCTTCAGGAAATGTACCTATCTAGTTATTATTATTGTATTATAATGAATGGGACAGATTGGCATGGCCAATATGGCGGGAGTAGGTCTAGCTTGAAAGAAAAAGAAAAAAAAGATCATAATCTTGATCAACAATTTTGAAGAAGTCTTTCCCTATTCAAGTAACTATGACTTGTATTTTGCTTGTATCCATTTAAAATGGCTGCCTGGAAGCATCTCAAGACTGCCTCAGAGTGGACTGACTCGCCTTGAACTTTGATATTACATACAGAAAACAGAATTATTGGTTTGTACAATTTAGTTTGGCAACCTTTTTCATAAATAACATTGGTGAGTGTGTGTTTCTGAGGACTTTAATCACGTAGGCAGGGCTGGGGTGCAAAGAGAGAATACAGTAGGCCTACAGCAGCTAATTGGCAGTGGTTACATATTGAGGGTTCAACTGAATGAGTATTTACTGCAAACAGCCGGAGGCTGTTATAAGGGGGTCTCGCCACACAACAATCAGCACATGCAATAACAAAAGCAAATCTGTAAAATGCCTCTGTCTGAAATAAGAGCTGCTGAACCCAATGGAGAGTTTGTGAATTTGAAAACCAAATGAAAAAAGTAATTTTCAATAACTCTGAAGTCGGAGTCCTCAGGCAGTGTGAACTGAAGATGGACAGGACTGGAGAGGAGTTCCTTCTTGTTTTGATAGTGAGAAAGCAGGTATAAATTGTGCTGAAAGTGACTGATTATCTGTCATTAGCTACAGTATCTTGTCATCTATCTATCTTGCTAAATATCTAGCCATCTAGTTGTATTGCTACTAATCTTGCCATCTTGCTTGCCCTCTATCTAACTGTCTTGCAACTAAGCTTGCTTTCTTTCTTGCCATCAGTCTAGCTAACTATCTTGCCATCTATTTAGTGGTCTTGCCATCTATGTAGCAATCTTGTTACCAATGTTGCCATCTAGGTTGCATTCTAGCTATATTGCCATCTGTATAGCAATTTTGCCCTCTATATAGCGGTCTTGCTGCTAATATTGCTATCTTTCTAGCATCTATCTAGCTATCTTACTATCTTGCCATCTATTTAGCTGCCTATCTAGCTCTCCTGTTTTCTTGCAAGCTATCTTATCTGTCTAGCAATCTTGCTATATTTCTTGCCATTGATCTAGCTATCTAACTATCTGGCCATCTACCAAGCTAACTTGGCATCTATCTAGCTATCTTACAGTCTAGCTAGCTATCTAGCTGTCTTTTTTTAATTTCTTTTCACAACACAAATAATTTCAAAGCAGGTTTACAGCAAATTAAGCTTTACTATATTACTGCTTTTTCTGTTAATGTCTTGGAGTCATAATACTGCGGTTTTAAAAAATATAACATGATTGTAAATTTCATCTTTAAAATAAGAAAATAATAATTTATATTTGGGCCCCAGTGAGCACGCTTAAGGCAACTGTGGCAAGGAACACAAAACTCCATAAGATGTTGGTTAGAGACAAACCAGGCTCACTGTGGGGGCCAGTTCCCCTCTGACTAACATACGAATATAATGCCAATATTAGTTACAGTATATGTAGCACAAGTCAAGATTTAAAATTGGTACACTAAGTGTTTGGGGCCAATGTTTAAACAAAAGGCTTTTATATTAACTTTAATAACTAAACTCTTAGAATTGATATTCTTATTTAACTGCGGATGAGCAAACTAATGTATTATCCATTATTATTTGGCTGGTGAAGTCCGCAATTAATTAATTATATATGTATTCCATTTTAAGAATGTAGTCCATCCTTTGACCAAGGTGATGCAGGCAGTGCCCAGTGAAGTATCCTGTGTCTGATGGTTGGTGCTGGCATCAGTTCATCCTCTGTGAAGTCCATTGTAGTAGACTGAATTGAGATCTGGTTGGCACAGGCTACACTTAGCTGTCTTTCCTATGTATCTATCTTGCTACCAATGTTGTTATCTAACTTGCCTTTTATCAAGCTATCTTGCCATGTCTAGCTGTCTTGCTACTAATCTTGCAGTCTTCCATGTCATCAGTCTGGCTGCTTATCTAGCTAACTTGCTATTTTGCTGTCTATCTTGCGATCTAGCAATCTATCTAGCTGTCTTTCTATCTTGCTCTCTTTTCCTAGCTAGCTATCAAACTTCTCTCTCTGTCTACCCGTCTTGCAACCAATGTTGCTATCTAACTTGCCATCTATCTAACTGCCTATCTAGCTAACAAGCCATCCCTCTAGCTGCCTATCTAGCTACCAAGCCATCTATCTAGCTGCCTATCTAGCTAACTTGCCATCTATCTAGCTGCCTATCTATCTAGCTAACTTGCCATCTATCTAGCTGCCTATCTATCTAACTAACTTGCCATCTATCTAGATGCCTATCTATCTAGCTAACTTGCCATCTATTTAGCTGCCTATCTAGCTAACTTGCCATCTATCTAGCTGCCTATCTAGCTAACTTGCCATCTATCTAGCTGCCTATCTAGCTAACAAGCCATCTATCTAGCTGCCTATCTAGCTAACTTGCCATCTCTCTAGCTGCCTATCTAGCTAACTTGCCATCTCTCTAGCTAACAAGCCATCTCTCTAGCTGCCTATCTAGCTAACTTGCCATCTCTCTAGCTGCCTATCTAGCTAACATGCCATCTATCTAGCTGCCTATCTAGCTAACAAGCCATCTATCTAGCTGCCTATCTATCTAGCTAACTTGCCATCTATCTAGCTGCCTATCTATCTAGGTAACAAGCCATCTCTCTAGCTGCCTATCTAGCTAACATGCCATCTATCTAGCTGCCTATCTAGCTAACAAGCCATCTATCTAACTGCCTATCTAGCTAACAAGCCATCTATCTAGCTGCCTATCTAGCTAACTTGCCATCTATCTAGCTGCCTATCTAGCTAACAAGCCATCTATCTAACTGCCTATCTAGCTAACAAGCCATCTATCTAGCTGCCTATCTATCTAGCTAACTTGCCATCTATCTAGCTGCCTATCTATCTAGCTAACAAGCCATCTCTCTAGCTGCCTATCTAGCTAACATGCCATCTATCTAGCTGCCTATCTAGCTAACAAGCCATCTATCTAACTGCCTATCTAGCTAACTTGCCATCTATCTAGCTGCCTATCTAGCTAACAAGCCATCTATCTAGCTGCCTATCTAGCTAACAAGCCATCTATCTAACTGCCTATCTAGTTAACAAGCCATCTATCTAGCTGCCTATCTATCTAGCTAACTTGCCATCTATCTAGCTGCCTATCTATCTAGCTAACAAGCCATCTCTCTAGCTGCCTATCTAGCTAACATGCCATCTATCTAGCTGCCTATCTAGCTTACAAGCCATCTATCTAACTGCCTATCTAGCTAACAAGCCATCTATCTAGCTGCCTATCTAGCTAACTTGCCATCTATCTAGCTGCCTATCTAGCTAACAAGCCATCTATCTAGCTGCCTATCTAGCTAACAAGCCATCTATCTAGCTGCCTATCTAGCTAACAAGCCATCTATCTAGCTGCCTATCTAGCTAACTTGCCATCTCTCTAGCTAACAAGCCATCTCTCTAGCTGCCTATCTAGCTAACTTGCCATCTCTCTAGCTAACAAGCCATCTATCTAGCTGCCTATCTAGCTAACTTGCCATCTATCTAGCTGCCTATCTATCTAGCTAACTTGCCATCTATCTAGCTGCCTATCTATCTAGCTAACTTGCCATCTATCTAGCTGCCTATCTATCTAGCTAACTTGCCATCTATCTAGCTGCCTATCTATCTAGCTAACTTGCCATCTATCTAGCTGCCTATCTATCTAGCTAACTTGCCATCTATCTAGCTGCCTATCTAGCTAACTTGCCATCTATCTAGCTGCCTATCTAGCTAACAAACTATCTCTCTAGCTGCCTATCTAGCTAACATGCCATCTATCTAGCTGCCTATCTAGCTAACAAGCCATCTATCTAGCTGCCTATCTATATAGCTAACTTGCCATCTATCTAGCTGCCTATCTATATAGCTAACAAGCCATCTATCTAACTGCCCTTGACAGTCCTTCAGC
Source organism: Xyrauchen texanus (assembly GCF_025860055.1). Lineage (NCBI taxonomy): Eukaryota > Metazoa > Chordata > Actinopteri > Cypriniformes > Catostomidae > Xyrauchen > Xyrauchen texanus. The sequence goes on along the minus strand of NC_068296.1, from coordinate 1,602,132 downwards.
ACTGACTCAGTGAGTCCCTTGTCGATGTACTCAAACTAAGACTTGGGGATATATATATGGACATATATTATATATGAACTAGATCATTCCCAACAGTCAAAACGAGTCTGTTTAGCCTGGTCTCTGTGGTCATGTATTGATGTCACCTTCTCTGTCTTCCGTTCTCTTTTTCTGTCAAAAATGGGCGCAGGCCTGTTCTGATTAGGTCACGGACAGGAGGGGAAATGATGGTAAACTCAAAAAATAAAATGCAACTAAACATATAATCATGCATATTTAAGATATCAAAATAGGAGGGAGGAGAAAAGTCTTCCCATCGTTTGTTTTTGAAGTTAAAGGCTGTGGACCAATTCAATTCTTTGGTTTTCTGGTGCAAATTTATCTGTCACTTGGTAGGTGCTAGCCAAATTAGACAGATGCCAACATGGACAGGTTGTTTGACATGCCCTCATGAACAAAACAATGCAAGGCAAAAGGAAACATGATCTAGACTACATAAATATGAGTTTAGCTAGTATAAACATGGTTTGTGTCTATCACACTGTTTGTGCGGTGGATTGTTGGCTGCAGAGAGCATGAAACCATCAATTCAAGATGCATTTGGAAAACAAAATCATCAGTTTTCCTCTTCAGCATATGTCATATGGTTCATGATACAATTATTAGTGTTTGGTGGTTTTAAAGACATTTATATAAAATGTATAAACCGTTCAAGTACACTGATTTAGTCACTGCTGTTCTAGAGCTCGATGGGCTTCTGTCTTCTCAATGCTTTTGCTTTTATAAGGCAACTAAGGGACACGTCTGCAATATCAACATCAGTGAATGCATACTTTGGATCCAGTGTGTTCAAAAATCATTACCCAAAAGCCCCTTTGTAATTCAGATGAACTGTATGGATATCCTTACAATTGAAACAAGTTTACATATTTATTGAATTTTGCATTTTGGTTGAAAAGAAGTAATTTCGTGTTTATTGATCTGATGCTGCAGGACGTTTGGTCGTGAGTGGTACTCAATCTATTTTTCCTTGGAAATAATAATGAAAAAAAAAGTAAAAAAAACCCTTTAACATCTGTCCATGCTGGGAGACTAGCGAACAATTTTAGGCTGGTTTAATTAAAAAAATAAAAATTATTATAATTGTCCAGTTGGAGACAGATTCCAGGGACGGATTACCAACCGGGCCAATGGGGCCAGTGCCCAGGGGCCCTTGACTACCAGGGGGCACACTGGGCTTTAAGGCTGCACAATCTAGTTTGGTGCCCTACCCCGCTCGAAAACCCTTTTGGGAATGAACAATGACCCCTAACAACATTTGGGTGAAGGGGCCCTTGGTGATAATTGGCCCCAGGGCCTTTCCAAGTCATAATCAGTCCCTGCGTGCAACACTGCTGAATTTCAATGCCAATGCGGTCAAGCCCCCGTGTTAACAGCAGGCCGTCCTGCTAAAACGTCCTTCGTACACTAACAAGGTGAAAGCAGAGATGGAAGACAATATTTAAACTATGCCATTTGAAAATGTGAAATATTTCAAAGAAACGAGTGTAAAGAGGCATCACTGCTGCAAGGACTTTTAAGTTAATTTAGTCTGTTTTGCATTTAAGTAAATGATTCTGCTTCAACTCCGAGCGATATTTACTGACATTTTATTTTTGCAACTAAAGAAAATGGAGGGACACGCGAGTCTGTATTGATTATGTTGCGGTGTTATTTATATTCATCAGGAATGAGGGTCTGTTGAATAAATACAGCAGATGCAAGTGATTCCTGTCGTGTCTTTATATTCTGTTTTATTAACTTAAACATTTAGTTAAAACATAAAAAATAAAGTTGTGTTCAGTGTGTAACTTGGGTCTTTGGGTGCTTTTTGGATTCTCAATTAATCATTAAAGCAAAAGTAAACAAAAACTAAAAGTTGAAATGGTTTTAGATGAGATGTATATCTATCAATCTACAACATCAATTCCAAAAACGTTTGGACAGTATGAAAAATGCTATTACAAACATTAAGGAGTGATTTGTAAATGACTGTATATTCAACCTTTTCTATATTGAAAGCTCTACAACTACACATTATAGGATGTTTTAAGTCAAGTCAATTTTATTTGTATAGCGCCTTTCACAACACACATCGTTTCAAAGCAGCTTTACAGAAGATCAGCATTAACAGACGATAAAACTGTAATGTCTATAAAGTCGATTAATCATCATTGTGTAATTTAGATAAAATAACATTTTTAATAGTGTTTAAAAATAATTAAATGATAATTGTATTAATAACCCCAGTGAGCAAGCTGTAGGCGACTGTGGGAACACAAAACTCCATAAGATGTTGATTAATGGAGGAAAATGTTCCCCTCTGACCAACCCCACCCTAACCCTAAACCAGACTCACTGTGGGGGTCAGTTCCCCTCTGACCAACCCCACCCTAACCCTAAACCAGACTCACTGTGGGGGCCAGTTCCCCTGTGACCAACCCCACCCTAACCCTAAACCAGACTCACTGTGGGGGCCAGTTCCCCTGTGACCAACCCCACCCTAACCCTAAATCAGACTCACTGTGGGGGCCAGTTCCCCTCTGACTAACCCCACCCTAACCCTAAATCAGACTCACTGTGGGGGCCAGTTCCCCTCTGACAAACCCCACCCTAACCCTAAACCAGACTCACTGTGGGGGTCAGTTCCCCTCTGACCGACCCCACCCTAACCCTAAACCAGACTCACTGTGGGGGCCAGTTCCCCTCTGACCGACCCCACCCTAACCCTAAACCAGACTAACTGTGGGGGCCAGTTCCCCTCTGACTAACCCCACCCTAACCCTAAACCAGACTCACTGTGGGGGCCAGTTCCCCTCTGACCGACCCCACCCTAACCCTAAACCAGACTCACTGTGGGGCCAGTTCCCTCTGACCTGACCCCACCCTAACCCTAAACCAGACTCACTGTGGGGGCCAGTTCCCCTCTGACTGACCCCACCCTAACCCTAAACCAGACTCACTGTGGGGGTCAGTTCCCCTCTGACCGACCCCACCCTAACCCTAAACCAGACTCACTGTGGGGGCCAGTTCCCCTCTGACCGACCCCACCCTAACCCTAAACCAGACTAACTGTGGGGGCCAGTTCCCCTCTGACTAACCCCACCCTAACCCTAAACCAGACTCACTGTGGGGGCCAGTTCCCTCTGACTAACCCCACCCTAACCCTAAACCAGACTAACTGTGGGGGCCAGTTCCCCTCTGACTAACCCCACCCTAACCCTAAACCAGACTCACTGTGGGGGCCAGTTCCCCTCTGACCGACCCCACCCTAACCCTAAACTAGACTCACTGTGGGGGCCAGTTCCCCTCTGACTAACATTATGAATATAATGTAAATATTAATTATGTATAGGTAAAATCATGGTTTAAAATTATTAAACTAAGTGTTAAGGGTCAGTGATTAAACATAGATTGTGTTTGAACTGTAAGATTAATGACCAAAGTCTTTGAAGTCCATCTTGATTAATTGCAGAAGTTCACATAGATGTAATTGTCCTTGTTAATTGGCTGATGAAGGCTTTGTTGGCAATGGTTAGTCTAAGCATTTCATTTCAAGATCGTAGTCCATCTATAGACCGAGGTGATGCAGGTTGGAGTTGGCATCAGTTCATCCTCTGAAGTCCGTCATAATAGATTGAAGTGATGTTTGGCACCAGCTGCATTTAGTCATCATCATTCTGCGACATGTAGCAGTGGAGTCCAACATGAAGCAGGAATGGTGCTGGATCCAGCCGGTTCTGGTGACCTCAGGATAGGAGTCCCGAGGTTGAGACAGGGAAACAAATAAAAAGATGTAAGCGTAGATGCCATTTAATTTATTGCAGAGTAAGAGATCATGCTCAATGTTTCTGGTTCCGGCAGACCCAACTAAAGCAGCCTAATTGTGGGTTGAAGGATAAATGAGGTGTATGTCTGGCTAAATAGACGAGTCTTTAGTCCAGACTTAAACTGAGTGAGTGTGTCAGTCCTGAACAGTGTTTGGGAGACTATTCCATAGTTTAGGAGCCAAATATGAAAAGGATCTTCCTCCTTTAGTGGCTTTTGATATTCTAGGAACTATTAATAGGCCAGAATTTTGCAATCGTAATGAACATGATGGAATATAGCGTGGTAGAAGATCACTTAAGTACTGCGGAGACCATTCAAAGCTTTGTATGTAGTTAACAGAATTTTAAAATTAATACGGAATTTAACAGGTAGCCAATGTAATGATGATAAAATGGGGCTAATATGATCATATTTCTTGGTTCTCGTCAGCACTCTGGCTGCTGCATTTTGAACCAATTGAAGTTTATTTATTGATCTTGCTGGACATCCTCCCAGTAATGCATTACAATAATTTAGTCTTGAGGTCATGAACGAATGAATTAGTTTTTCGGCATCAGCAACAGAGAGCATGTGCCTTAATTTAGCAATATTTCTGAGGTGGAAGAATGCTGTTCTACAAACACTGGTAATTACATTTTCAAAGGACAGATTGGTATCAAATATAACACCTAATTATTCGCTGTTGAAGATGATGTAACTGTGCATCCATCCAGAGTCACATTATATTTTAGCGAGTTTTTTGGTCCAATAATTAGAACCTCTGTTTTGTCAGAATTGAGTAGAAGGAAATTTCTGGCCATCCAATCTTTTATTTCATTGATGCACTCTGATCATTTTGAGAATTGTGAAATCTCATCAGGTTTGAAGAAATATAAAGCTGTGTATCGTCAGCATAGCAGTGGAAACTTATTCCACGATTCCTGATAATATCTCCCAGGGGAAGCATATACATGGAGAACAGCAGAGGCCCTAAAACTGATCCTTGTGGCACTCCATATTTTACTTTTGTTTGGTTTGACAAGTCCTCATTTACATAGACAAAGTGGTAGCGGTCTGCTAAATATGACCTAAACCATGCTAATGCCACTCCACAAGTTTTTAGTTTTAGCTTGTGAAATCCATTGTTTTTTGAAAATGTTCAGTAATTTCAAATCAGATGATTGAGACATGCTCCAAAACAATTGAGTCGGGCGATTTAATAACAAGAAATAACAAGGCAATGTGAAATGGGAGATGTTAAACAGGCAATCGTGTCATAATGTATAAAGGAGCCTCCAAAAACATCAGAGTCCTTCAAGAGCAACGATCATTCCAGACTCTTTCCAACAGATGCTTCTGGAAATAATCCAGCACTTTGAGAACAATGTTCCCCAAAGACTAACGGGAATGATTTTGGGCATTTCACCATCTACTGTGCACAATATAGTTAAAAGATTCAATCTGGTCAAATCTCTTTGTGTAAAGGGCAAGACGAAAACCACTCCTGAATGCACGTGAACTCTGACCCCTCATGCGTCACTGTCTTAAAAAACATCATTCATCTGTAATGGATATCATGAACATGGGTTTGGGATTACTTTAGTGAACCTTTGTTAGTGAACACCCCTCGCCGCTGCATCCACAGATGCAAGTTCAGACTTTACTATGTAAAGGAGAAGCCTTACATCATCACTGTCCAGAAGCACCGCCGACTTCTCTGGACTCGCTCTCATCTCAGATGGGAAGTAGAACAGTTGAACTGTGTTTTTGGTCTGATGAGTCACATTTCAAATATTTTTTGAAAAACAAAAGCCGTCGTGTTATACGGGCCTAAGAGAAAAAGGACCATCCATGCTGTTTTCAGCATCAGGTCTAAAAGCCAGTGCCCATGGTATGGGTAACTCGCACATCTGTGAGGGCACCATTAATGCAGACAGATATGAGCAACATGTACTGTCTTTTCCAGGGATGTCCCATAATTTTCAGCAGGACAACTTCAAACCACATACTGCCTGGATTACAAGTGCATGGCTGTGTGAGCGGAGAGTGCGGGTGCTAGGTTGGGCATGGCCGTAGTCCTGACCATCTCCAATTGAGAATGTGTGGCGCATGATGAAGCGCACCAAACAGCAATGAAGACCCCATACAATTGTGCAGCTGAAGACCTACATAATGGATGAATGGGAGAAAATTCCACTTTTTCTTCAGTGCCCAAATGCTTATCAAGTGTAATTAGAAGAAATGGTGATGTTTCACTGGTAAACACTCGACTGTCCCAACGTTTTTGGAGCGTGTTGCAATCATCAGATTTGAATTTACTGTAAACCTTCAAAAAACAATGAAATTCACGAGGTAAAACATCATATAATGTGTAGCTGTAGTGCTTTCAATATAGCACAGGGTGAATATCATTCACAACTCATGCATTTTTGTTTTTATTAGCATTTTTCATACTGTCCCAATGTTTTCGGAATTGGGGTTGTGTGTGTGTGTGTGTGTGTGTGTGTGTGTGTGTGTGTGTGTGTATATATGACCGAAATAATGCACAGTGTATCATGAAGAGGTAAAATATATTGAACCCACATCAGATGTCGCAGCTGTTTTAATAGCAAGCTCCTCTTCATTTTATTGACTTGTTTGGGAGTCATCCGGTTCTGTGTAAATGTTTTTTCTCTTCAAGGTTTTTCCTGGGTCCAAAGTGATTTAGTGCGCATGATCCTGCTCTGTAAATTTCGGGAAGCCTGTTGGACTCACCTGCACTTGCGTGCTCCAGAGAAAGCGCACGCACATGAAACAGACGCGTCTAGACATAACCTAACGATTTATGTTATTTTAATATTTCTTTGTAAACGAAAGGACGTGGCAAATTTCGTTTACGTTTTTTGCTTTGCCCACATTTGCTCCCAGGTGAATTTTTTAAATTTCTATTAGACTCTTATTGCACGACAACTGTGTGTTTTTTTAGCAACTATATAGAACAAACGATTGTCTTATTGTCATTATTATTTCACGATATTATGCATAGTCCATCGCGTTACGGTGTAATAAACGGTGAAAAGACTTTTTCCAATTTGTCCGGCAAATGTTATAATTCCCGGGCGTGTGTGTGTGTGTGTGTGTGTGTGTGTGTGTGTGTGTGTGTGTGTGTGTGTATGTATAAATCACACCTAAGTACAGAAGTATTTCAGTCCTTAAGTTTAAGATTTAAGTACAATGCACAAATCTTTACATTTCTGTCATGTTCAAATAAGTTTAACATGTTGGAACAAGAAAAGAAAAAGGACAATTTGAATAGGAATGAAATAAAATGTAAATGAAAATTATAATAATAATAATTGCACCGTTTCTTTTGCTCACAGCATTCTTTGTTAGATTATGAAGAAAATGATTTCATGTAAACAACTGCATACAGTAACTAATACTATACAAATCTTGACTGCAAATGAGACGCCGAGTTTCAACTTTCAGTTTTAGTGAGTTTCCAAATTCTTATCATTTTATATTTTTGTACATTTGCATAAGTGATCAAGTCTTTGATGATGGTTGAGCAGTGAATGAGGATAACAATATCTGTTAGGACAACATTGACAATAATTATTGTAAGTAAATATTGTTATTGATTTTATTCATTTTAGAACGACGATTACGTTCATCATCCATGTGTTTGTGGTGATCCAGGCAGTTTGACAGTCGGTGTTGTGATCTATGTTCGGGGTCGTGACTTTGAAGTACTGCTGCACTCCAGGCATTGGGCCAACACTAACTCTTCCCTAACTTTGTCATGTCTCTCTCTCTCTCTCTCTCTCTCGAAATGAAGGCCTTCTCTTATTCCATTAACCTGTTGATACGCAATTGCCCGCACGTGTTGGTGACATCACTCTGCTTGCATTTAATATATCATTTACCATCTATAAATGTAGTTAATGTTAACAAATGATACATGTTTTCAAAGGTCAAAGGGTTCAACATGGGATCTCTGTTTCACGATAGTAATCCTCCAGAAACAGTGATTGAGTTATTTGTGCAGGAGTACAAATGAAAACATGCGATATCAAAACGGGACTTTTATTATGAAAACATGCGATATCAAAACGGGACTTTTATTATGAAAACACGATCGCCAGATGATTCCAGTCAATCGTCCATGACAAGCGTTCACTGACAAACACCCAATAGCACTTTTTGTCCATAAAAGTGATAAATGTGAGAAATATTGATATATTCTCCATTGTTTACATGAGATCTCGCCTTCGTCATCGTTCTTCATCAAACTGCAATCTGAGCAGCATTCATGTTGTAAAACTGTTTATGATCTGATATATTAGAGTCTCATAAACAAAACCAGCCCGTCTCCAAAGTCTATTTTTTAAAATGTGGCGTAGTTTTATTCATAATAGTAGAGCAGTGCCGTCAGATTTAGTGTCGTCTTGAGAGGCGGAGCTTAATTTTACTCAGAACACTTCCAGAGATTTTATAGAGATTAAAGCTGCAGGAACCTCATTTATTATTCGATCATCTTCAGATTAGAAACGAAACTTCTTTAGACTCGTGACTTTGAGATCATTTGTATTTCTGGGGTGTCTTGATACTTTTATTAATGTTTTATTACATTATAAAAACATGTTGAGCACAAAATATTTCCATTACTATAAACTTCATCTTCTCTAACTTTAATAAATAACAACAGATATTAATTCTGAAACTTGTGAAATATAGACCAAAGTGTCTCTTTCAAAAGATACCACAACTGTGTCCAAACTCCAAAGGGTCCCATAAATACAACCATTTCAGTTCAGGTCATTGTCATGGATTGTGCTCAAAAATGGGGTTAAGCTAGTGCTTCTTGCTGTGGCTTTATTCCTTTGTTTACCCTCGGTATGGAGTATAAGTTTATATTTCTCGTTAACCCAATGTTGATTTTCAAACAAATGTGCTCAAGTTAGTAATATACAAGTTATTCATGGCAGTATTATTCAAAAATAAATTAAAGCTGATTTATCTTAACAAAATGCTCCATGCTAACCAGTTTCTGCCATAATAATAATCTTTTACTATGGTGAAAATTGAGTATGTTTGTCATTTAACATATACAAATGGAAAAGCGCTCTTACACTGTTATGTCAGAATGCATATTGCTTACTTTTGGTTTAAAATGGGATTAATAACTGTATGGTACTTTTGCAGGGACTCTGGTTACCATGGTACATATTTGGTTAGCAGTATCAGGATAACAGAGCGAGCATTTTTCATGTCACATTGCCCTTCTTAAGCTGTGTGTTCGAACACATTTCGCTTTCAGTTGGCTTCTTTTGTGCCGAGATATATGCTTGGTCTTTATAGCAGAACCGCTTCATGTTTGCAGTATGTTACAGTTGAGTTTCTTGTAATCAGTTGGTAACTAAAGTAGCGTAAATGGACAATAACATGCAATGTTTTCTTTCCTATTGCACAGTTATTAACGGTCAAATCTGCATCTCATTCAGAGCAATAATTGTTTATCAAATGCCAGTTGTCTTTGGCATTTGAACTATCATATACTTTAATTCATCAGTCATAAAAAGCTAAACAAAGTAACTGCCGCTTTATCAAACAAAAGTGTACACTTAAAACATTAAAGTCTCCATATACAGTACATAAGTCAGACATATGAGGTGAACTTTTCAGAGACGTACATCACTTATGAATTTATGTTACGTAAAATAACAAAAAGCTTCAAAACATTTGCATCGAAAATTAGCGCCCCCTAGAGGAAATGGTGTCGAAATATTGATATGAATATAAAAGTCCTTCACATAGTCATATATCAAATGAAAGCTCTCATTCTCAGGAACGTGACTGTATAGTTTATTTTGTTGCCCTAATACCACAGTTTGACTTTTACCTTAGGCAGTTGTCTAAAACACAAGCCATTGTTTATTTGTCTGTGAGTTTGCTTGTGTGAATAATCCAATGTTATATTTTAGATGTCCAGAACAAAATATGCCATCCTGAAGGAAAAGCATACAAAACAACTATTGGTGAGAAAATGTAAAATGTGTATCATCATAAAGGGGAGGATCTCAGCTTTCTAATGACACCTAGATTGAGCTTGTAGTCCACTCAGAGGCCGAGATATTCAATACTATAATGAGGGTGTTGCCTGAACTGAACATTAGACTGAATGTCTATGGACGAGCACATCTGTGAGGGATAAAATGCATTAGAGCGCCACGTACATTTCACATCTGTGCATTGCGATGGAACGTGATGGAGAAAACATTATTTTTGTAGTGTTTTCTGCCACCTAGTGGAGTAAAATGAGACTTTTCAAAGTGAGGTAGAGGGAACAGACCCAGACTTACATGTTTACAAAGTAACAAAAACATTTTTTTTTTTTCTGTTTATCATAATATTATGAACACCATATGAATAATTGGAGTATTTTTTATTGTATTTTATTTGGCCGGGTCTCTGAAAATTGTGTCAATTTTTTTTTGCAATTAGTGCTCATTATGTGTGAATGGTGAGCTTTTAAATTTGAGTGTGAAAGATTGTGGGCGGCAGCCCCAAAACTACACCAGAGTTTTAAGGGACAGTCTGCCTCTTAAATAATTAAATGCACATCAAACTGGCTGACCCAGGTACCTTAAATTACAATCACGCACACTCTTTCCATGTGCGTGTGGAGGTAGGATGATTTTTAATGGTCTATTATTCCTGAATGGCCTGTCAAAGTAAATTCTGAGCTGTTTTAATATTAAATACGAGGCGTTTTAAACATGGCTGAAGAAACATTTTTAGCTCTGGACTCCCACACACAGATGTTTCTAACAGTTGAAGCTGATCAGAGAGAATAGAAACATGAATATCATGAAAACACAATTATGGACACTTATTGATAGTTTTGAGTAATTGTTGGTGCATGCTCAGGCACCCTACATTATATATATATGCAGGTGAATATTGATTTGCTCATAAAAAGTTCATATTACAGACCAGTGGGGATTTCTTTAAGACTGCAAGGGAAGCTCAGCTTCCCCTATAATGTCAAAAAAATAATGGTCAAATATGTACTATTGTGTAAACAATTTATTGACTAAAAATGCGTTAGAACACGTTCATCTCGAAGACGAGTTCGTTCAGAATCAGCTACATTACATATAGCAGGTCGGCTGACTCGATTTACTTCTCATACATTCCCGTAGCGTCAGTGCATTTCCCTGTTGAAGCCGAGCGTCCATTGACTTCAATGGAGCTGCTCTGAACAGTTTTTTTCAGTGCTCCGAAAATAGACGGTCATTGGATAAATGCTGCGATTATGTCCCGCCCACGGACGCTCAGCGTCTCTGGGGGTGAATGAGGAGTGGGCTGGCCCGGACGCCGGGCTTCCGCGTGATGATTGGAGGATCTGTCGAAAGACTGCATCTCCTTTTGATTGACAGCGAATCTGTACTATAAGAAGTCACTGAAGCTATTTCGCGCTCAGTCCCATAGCGGATTTCTCAAGTGTAGTCGAAAGACAAACTGCTGCAACCTATTTCTTTATATTTGTTTGGCGAAATTGCTAGTCAATTTGCATAATACATTTCACACAATTATACACCACATTCCTTGTTTCAGTTTTACCAAGTTTAAAATATTTTGTTTTAGAGCGTTCGTTCGTTCGTTCATTCATTCATTCATACGGTAGGCTAGGCTAGCGTCGTACGGGTGAAACTGCGCACGATGGCAGACGGTGCTAATATTGTCGACCTGATTTTGGCAAAGCCATTTGAAAGTCTTCCTTACGAGGAAAAAATTAGAATTAAACAGCAGGGCAGATCAACACCTAAGATTGATTTAGTGCAAAAAAATAGGGTAAATAAGTTTATAATGTAGGCCGAAAATGAGCTTCCCCTCTTTGAAAGACCAGCAGCCGCCACTGTTACAGACATTAAATGTATTGCGGATTCCATGTCATGGTGTCTTTAAGCACAGCAATATACAGTTTATGAGAAGAGAAGGAATGTATTTAATCTCTCATCCTATCACACAGACACAGTAACACGGTCATGCTCTGTGTAATTAGCACCCTTTGAGTAATGGGATGATTCAGCCTGGAGGTGTTGTGCCAAATCAGCACTCAGAAGTTTCAGCACCTTAAAGAACTTCTGTTTTGTAAGGTTTGCACAACCACACACGCGCACACACGCATGCAAAACGCATGTGCGCGCGCACACACACTCTCTCTCTCTCTCTCACACACACGCACGCACTCGCTCGCTCTCTCTCTCAATTAAAATGTCTCTCTCTCACACACATAGACAGGCACGCACGCACACTCGTTCACGCATGCATGCATGCGCGCGCACACCCACATTCACAGACGCATGCACACGCACGCACACACACACACACACAAGTCTTTTGTAATTTGTCTATTGTGGAGCATACACACACACTCACTCGCACGCGCACACACACGTACACATACTCTCTCGCACGCGCGCGCACACAAACAAGCCATTTGTAATGAGTCTGTTGTAGCATACACACTTTTCTGTGTATGTGAATGTATCCATAGATGAAGCCCATATAGTGTACTACAGATCAGTGGTTTTCAAACTTTTTCAAGAGGGACCCTTTTTTTTAAAATTTTTTTGACGCGACCCATAGGCTTGTGCGCAGAACAAAAAGCACTTTTTTTAACCACTTTTGATGATGCACGTGCACTTGCTGATCCTTGACGCGATTGGAACGCAAAGTTGATTCTGAAATAATTTGATCAAGCTATAGGCCTACATACAGGAATGTTAACCAATTAATAGCCTATCGTTTGCTGCATGCTTAAAAAATACACAAAACATATTCCACAACAAACTCTTTAAATGTAATATTCATTATATACAGAACAAGAATTAAAAAATAATAATAACTTTAAACAAGCCAAAACGAAATAATTTAAAGCGAAAGTAAAAGTAAGGGGCATTATGCTCACGTAACTCTGTCATTAGAATCACGTTGCAATATCAACAGGAAAAAAATCATCCTTTTCACATGCGCAAAAATGTGCTTGGAAACATCACGTGGAGCGGTGCGTGCTTACGCTGAATAGTAGGCTACGAATTGTAGGCCTACTACTGACTATTTTAACAGAGCAGTGTGATTTTTATATTAGTTGACTATTTTATTATCATATTTTGCCAACTTTTCACCGCATATTACGCACATTGGTATTGCTGCATGGACTGCGTCCGAACAGTTGACAAACCCAAACTTCAAAAAATCATCTTTATATGGCCTTACTCCGGGTTTCTGCTTTTTCTTTGCTGGGAAAGTACTGCTACTCTGTTGACATGCATCGCCTTCATTATCTTCCCTGCTGATCTCCGCTGTTCGCGGCAGGGTTTGATGGTTGACCGCGTTTTCTGCTGCTTCATTTAAAGGGGTCTCAGTCTCTGACCCTCTTTTTCTTGTGAAAAAATCATAAATGGTTTTTGACTTTGGTTTGCTCATGTTCAGCATAAAATAAATTCATTACGGGCTACTTATTTCACGGTACCGAATATTTTCATCATCTCATGGGAAAAAAAAATAAAATGGCTGCATATCAACAACACTGCGCACAAGGTTTTTTGTTTTGTTTTGTGTTGCCTAGGGCTACGAGTAGGTCGGTCAGCCGGTCAGGTGACATGTGGATTATTTATTTTGCATGAATTTGAATGTTTTTTTTTGTGTACTTCTTAATCAAAGCTATTATTATTATTAATATTAATATTATTAAAAAACGAAATATTTTTTGTAATTTTTATTTTTTATTTTAAATCACTGGCGACCCATTTTTTAATTCTCCCAGGGTTTGAAAACCACTGCTACAGATGATGCTTCAACTACAGATACTTTTGTCACAGGGGTTAATTCTAAGAAAACATATTTTAACATTTCTTTGTGTTATATGAAGGTCACATTTAAACTGTCTTGGACACATTTTACCAGGCCTTCATCTTATAACTGTGTTGAACATTTAACCCAGATTACTCAATGCAGTAAATGTATTGCTCATGTTAACTAATGTTGCAAACTAATTTTAACAGATGGGAAATATTGTAAACTGTTACCAAAATGTCATTCCCAGCACGGAATTCTATTAAACGGAATACAGAATTTGACATATGACATAAATCTCTGTGTTGCTTCAAAGTTTGAGAGTTAAATGAGTTTTAGGCAAAACTGAATTGACACATCATGTTTGTTCATTTATGACGTATGGAGAAATGTGATTCGTGAGTGCATAAAGGTGTGTACAGGTGTGTTTGTGCTTCAGTGTTTATTTGTCCGTGTAAACAGTGAAGATTTGTGTCCTCCACACGCAGGATTGGCGGACATGTCCTTGTGCGAGTGAGGACGTGTTAATCCTCTGCAGAAATTGAGATTCCTCTCGGCTTTTTGTTTGTTCTTGATATTTTTAGTCCAGCTCGTTTACGATGCTTGAAAAATAGAAGACGGCACTCAAGATCTTAAAAAAAAAAACAGTTTGTGAAAAACCGCAGATTAATTTTATTTGTTTGTCATTCAATATTTCTATGTGAATTATAGAGACTAAAAATGTCAACAAATCAATACAGACATGACAGATGGCTTTTTTTTTTATTGGGTGAGCAATCAGTCTAAAAGTATCATCATGGAAACTAAACCATGCCCTAACAACTATTTAGAGCAACCTAGCAACCAAAACCCCTTTGACATCCATGTAAAATCTCGGATCAGAATGATGTAGAGACTTCATTGTTGGCTTGTATAACTCAGAACAGCAAGCGGCCTTCTTGGTATCACACTGGCTACTGCCTAGCAACCATATGGGCTACCCTAGCAACCAAGTAATCCTTACATGCTTCACTCGTATGCTGGACACTTGCTGACTGTTTTTATTTCCTGTTCCAACTTATAAAAAAAAAAATATATATTTTGAATGAACTAATATAGAACTTTGAATGAACTAATATAGAAATTAGCACTAATACATGAAGTTGAGTTTTAATATCTACTCAATGAGGGCACTAAAAACTTAAACAAATGGGTGTTTATGTAAGGTTTTAGGAGTGACGTCCTGTCGAGGTACCTTGGGTATTGTATGAACATAAGCATAAGTAATGAACGTAGATGTCTGCATAAAAATACACACAGTAGGCACACGGTATCAAACCAACCCATTACTCTCGCATTAGCAGCGTGTCATTTTAAAACGTGACTTCATATTGTATCTAGTGATGGGTAAGTATATGCATTAACCCTGATTATGATTGAGACGTTCAGTTCTTATATATTTTAGAGACTGGCGTTGAAAAGGGTATTAAAAAGTATTAAATTGGATGTGCTGATACCTGCAGATTCCCTGTTTTTGCAACCGTTGCTGAATTACGTCGTAATGAAACTGGCGACAACAAAACATGTCAGGCAATATCTCGGCAACGCTTTGTGCCATTGAAACAAAACTTGGTAGGCATCATTGCAAGCATTATCTCGGCATACATGCCAATTTTGGTGACTGAGCCATGTACTGGTCAACAAAATCTAACATTTATATTTTCTCATAACTTGAATAATTTGTCCAAATATCATGATTGAGCTGTCTTTGGTAATAAAAGATCACAATGATTTTGTTTTTATGATCACATATAATGTGCATCCACCATTGTGATTATTGTGACAGTAATTAGTGTATCTTTTAAATGCTTTGTCGTGTCGTGTCGAATCACACTCTAGAAACTTGCTTCGACACGACACGACAAAGCATTTAAAAGATACACTAATTACTGTTGACACTAATGACAGCTAGTGCACCGTTTTAGCTACTTATAACTATTTTGCAGTTTCCAACAAAAATGGTACCTCTTTGGAATATTGACTTGGCCCCATCATTGCTGCTTAGTAATGATTAACATTGTTTTGTAAAGAGTTAAATGGGGGGCCAATTTGTATTTGTCTACAAAACTCCTTTCAAGCACTTCAGTGCACGTTTTCCGTTTGAAAGGTTTTAATTTAATAATAAAAAAAAAATAAAAAAAAATTCTGAGCAATAATGGTAGACATGTTCATTATCTATTAAACAAAGTTTGAAAGGAGTTGCATATAATTTTTTATACGAGTTAGCCATGCGATCATTGTAAATAATTTTTGCAATTTCTGCCATTCTTGGTAAAGGCCGGCTGCTGGATGGCATTTGAATTAAGTTGAGATTTTCTAACATTTTTATTTTTTATTTTATTGTATTTGTTTTTTGTCAGGGTGCACTGCTGGCTGACTACCTTGAAGGCCAAGGGTGGTTGCCATGCCAACGGGGGCTTCAGCATAGGCACAGTCAAGGTCATATCGCCTGGAGGAATGTTAGATTAAATTGTGCAGTGGTCAGCGCTTAAATTCAATTAATCTGTGTGGAATGGATGGGCACTGTGTGTGTGTGTGTGTGTGTGTGTGTGTGTGTGACGATGGATGAGGGCTCACAGCAGGGTTCTCACACTGGGAGAGTACATACTATGCCCATTGACCTTTTGACCCCAAATCCCATGCTGAAATCGGGTCCTACTAGTGCTCTTACAATCAGTCCATAATTAGAAAAGCCTGAGAGCTGGATGATACCACAGCCTGAAAACATAAAACACAACATTTTAGTTGGGCCAAAGCATTATTAAGAATAAATTCTATTAATAAGAATAAGAATTAATAAGTATAACTAATTGAACCACACCATGTGACCCACATTTGGTTTTCGACCATTGAAAATGGGTTAAAATTTGCACATGGAGCCACATTGAGAGCCCCATATCTTTGATATTTAACCATATAGGGACTTACAAATGAAGATACACAAAGGAAAGTTTGTTCTGAACCAGACTCTAAAAGGGTTTTAAGATATCTTCAAAACTTCTGTAGTTATAGGCACTCCAACTTTGGAAAAACAGCAGAAAAAAAGTGTTTTTTCCCATTTTTGAACCATCACCATTGGTATATAATACAACAAGATGTGCTGAAGTCAACTGATTTCAGTAATGGATCTACCAATCTCTGTTTAAACATAAAATAATGACACTGACACCTTTCTAAGGTTATTTTATTGACCTGTAGTTTTGCTCCAAAATCGTAGGCGAAAATGGTCATTTTGACCCTTCTCTACAAAATAATGAATTACTCAGTAAATACTCATTTATAGCATATTATATTTTGGCTTTCTCCATCATTCATGTTTCTTTCTTCAGAAAAAGTATTATTAACATAATTACATTTGGTTGATTTGACATGGAATAACCCGACTAGATCATTTTAAATTAAATTTAATGCGCTGTTGTTGAGCTACAGTAACATTACACAAAGATTTATATAGATCCAAAGGCTAAAACCTGAGCTTCATTCAAAATTAAAACCATTCTTTTGCTGCCTTGCAAGTGCTGATGGGTCCTTCAAGAAATGCAAATCCAGTTATTCCCCCATTCTTTAACAGAATAAAATACCGTTGGTGCTAATATGATTTATAATAACAAAAATAAATGTTAAGTATATTATGGCCCCAGAGAAACAGTACATTAGCTGTATTTAATGAGATTTGTAGCATCTCCTAAGCTTTTTTTCCATTTCGACTATTTTAGAGGACTTGAGAGCACTTTAGACGCTCATCATAAACCACAATGTCATAACTGCTAGTTTTATTACTCATTTTGTTAAATAAAAGCCGAGATATTTACCCCATTAAATCTGACGGGAGACGTTTGCTTTGATAAGTAAAACTCATTTGCGATCGGGCCTATTGAGGCAGTTCAATGAGAATGGGCACTCGTTTTTGGTCTCATCGCCAACCAAATTGCTTCATTTGAAACGGGTTTAATCTTTCATTTACATTACATTTACATTTATGCATTTGGCAGACGCTTTTATCCAAAGCGACTTACAGTGCAATTATTACAGGGACAATCCCCCTGGAACAACCTGGAGTTAAGTGCCTTGCTCAAGGACACAATGGTGGTGGCCGTGGGGTTAGAACCAACGACCATCTGATTAACAGCCCTGCGTTTTAGCCACTACGCCACCACCACTCCATCTTTCCTCTCGCATTACCATCAGATCCACCTGATAACGTTTGGTCATTGTCAATTTGGACGCAGCCTCTGTAAATGAGGTCATAACTTGTTTGCTGCACGTCTCTCTGCCTGGCTGACAAATTGATTAACTTCCTGTTGTAGCTGATGTTGGGTTGCCAGATGGCTCATACCTGAATTGGGGCTTCTCATAACCAGAGCGGAATGGTTGAGGTGCATGTATTAGAGCGGGGCCAAACCTTGCACGGGCCCCTTGAACAGATGCAATAGGCCTAAATGAGCCGTGGCCCAGCCATGCTGCGTCTGCGCTGAAGTCCCGGCACTGTCGAGCGGAAAATGGAACGCACACTCGAGAGCGTCCGCTTTTAAGCAGCACAGCGGGAAAACCGGGAGTTTCAGCGGAGCATGGCTGTAAAGAAATGTGTGTCAGAGTCATCCTTGTGACATTAAAGATTTCAGCCAGCAGTTGGTGACAAAAGACCGTCTTATTTGTGCAATGAGCGAGTTGTGCTGACGTTTACACACTGTGTATTGTCAGTCAGTGGGCATATTTCGTTGTCATCCGGAATTCCACGATCACTCCGGATGACTACTACACTATAGCTGAGAAATAGAGTTAAACTAGCAGCTTCTGCATTACTGCCAATCACAGCTGAGTTACGACAAAGTAAACAAACACGCTCGGGGCGCATACCTGATTCAAGTTTCCTTGTTGGCAGAAGATGTAAACTTTCATCATGGCGGAGGAGAGAATGCTTTGTGTCAGTGAAGAATGAAACTGGCGTCCTCCATGTTTTGTCATGTGTCGTGGAAGTGGGTGCTTGCAGCTGAACTTCTGTGATTGGTGGATCTCTCTCTGCTGGATCAAGGGTAGTGTAGTTGTTCACCAGGAACTCCGCTATTAAACACAATTTTGAAACCATGATGTTGAAATGGGCTGATGACTTCAACAAAGGCATAAACTAGGGGTCTGGGTATCTCAGCGATTATTGACGCTGACTATCACACCTGGAGTCGCGAGTTTGAATACAGGGCGTGCTGAGTGACTCCAGTCAGGCTTCCTAAGCAAGCAGATTTGTCTGGTTGCTAGGGAGGGAAGAGTCACATGGGGTAACCTACTCGTGGTCGCTATAATGTGGTTCTCGCTCTCCGTGGGGCATGTGGCGAGTTGTGCGTGGATGCCGCGGTGAGTAGCGTGAAGCCTCCACATGCACTAGGTCTCCGCGGTAACCCGCTCAACAAGCCACGTGATAAGATGCGCAGATTAGCTGTCTCAGGCAACTGAGATTCGTCCTCCACCACCCGGATTGA
>NC_068296.1:1510427-1577927 GCF_025860055.1 Xyrauchen texanus | reverse complement strand
TGTGTGCGTGCATGCGTGTATGTGTGTGTGTGTGTGTGAGAGAAAGAGAGTGTGTGTGTGTGTGTGTGTGTGTGAGAGAGAGAGATATGCATATATGTGTGTGAGAGAGGGTTTGTGTGTGTGTGAGAGAGAGAGAGAGATATGCATATGTGTGTGTGTGAGAGAGAGGGTTTGTGTGTGTGTATGAGAGAGAGAGAGATATGCATATGTGTGTGTGTGTGAGAGAGAGGGTTTGTGTGTGTGTATGAGAGAGAGAGAGATATGCATATGTGTGTGTGAGAGAGGGTTTGTGTGTGTGTGAGAGAGAGAGAGAGAGATATGCATATGTGTGTGTGTGCGTGCATGTGTGTGCGTGCATGTGTTTATATGTGTGTGTGTGCGTGTGTGTGTGTGCGCATATATGTGTGTGTGTGTGTGTGTGTGTGTGTGTGTGTGTGTATGTATATATATATATATATATATATATATATATATTTTTTTTTTTAATTTTAATGCCATATTTTCAATTTTTCATTATTTGGATTAATATGATCTAAGAAGAACAGTTGAATATGTTCCACATACTTGTCTATTTTTATGACGAGACCTGCTTTTTCTCTCCCTGGCTTTTGTATCAGTTTCAAAGATGTTAAGTAGTCTGGCTGATGTGATTCAGCCCGTGGCACGTGCATTTGCCCCGCTCTGAGACGTGCCGGTTACTGCAGTGCGGAGGATCTGCTGTCAGTTATGCACAACTTTAAACCCGTTTCCAAGCAACTAACATGCCTGCAAATCGACAGCAACTTCCTTCAACCAGTCCCTTTGTTAGTGCAGTCAGATTGTAAACAGAAGAGGGGTGAGGAAACAAAAACACACCAAAAAAATGGACGTGAAACATAAACATGGGATGAGATTCATATGTGAAGTCATTCACAGAATGAGTCATCAGAGCCGTGTTAGGACTGAACTCGTGGTACTTTCAGACATCCACACTGAACTGGATTTATATCAGGTATTTCTAGGAACGTCAAAGGCAGCCTGACACATTCCTTAGGGATTAACAATAAGCAGTTTTAGGTCATTCATCGGGCCAAAGCTGCGTTGTCACTTCATCTAATGTTCATAGATCATGCACGTGGGTTTTGATGTCATGCGAACTTAAACTTTTGTTTTTCGGTGATGAAACCTACCAAATGATGGCAGATGGTATTTGCGCCCTAATTTAAATACTAACATATAGTATAGAGATGCATCACTGCAGCGTGTTTGTGTTTATTTAGAGTCCGCTTTTCCTGCTGTCCATATTTGCTAGGAAGTCCCATATTTTGACCAAAATGAGCTGCAAAACACGTAATGCTTAATATTTTTTTTTTGTGTGTGTTTTTTGCTGGGGCCATTGCAAATGATGGCAAAGAAAGTTGAAATCTGAAATACTCGCCAACTGAGCAACAAGAAAAGTCTTTCTAGCAAGTCAGTCCACTAGCAAGAAAATCCACGCCGCAATGGGCCACACACACACGCATGAAACATGCTACATACGCAGTATAATCCTGCACTGATGTGATCCGGAAATGTTCAAATTCAGCCTCTCGATCTTTTCTGATGTTGGGAAGTTTCAACAGAAGCAAAAGGAGACATCTGTGTCCGTTTACACACAGGACGGGATGCAGTTCTCTCATCCAGCGGCAGAAGTGGAATGGATCAGATTAAGGCACGCTTGAAGTTTTGCTCCTAAAACGTGACACACGGATTGCCGGAAATATCCATCTAGTGCATGCTAAAATAGACCATTTTAAATAGTGCAGATCTGTGCAAGAGCTTGTCTTGTTTATGCTCAAAACAGTAAGAATGAAACCGAATGCGGGTCTCCTTTTAAAAGTGACAGTTTTTTCAGAACGGATTGAGATGCATGACAACGTTCAAAGACGCCTAGTGCGTGTGCATATACAGAAATAATTCAAAATGGTTCAGATGGGTCCTCATTGGTGTGCAAGAATACAAGGCTATTAGGCCTGCTCTTTTTCTGAGTGCCAGTGGGTGGGGCCAAGGGTGGGGCCAAGGGTGCGATGATGTGAAAGTAGGCGTTGATGTTGTTGCTGTCGAGGCGGTCATGAATTAATGAGCCCCCGAGTAATGTAGGGAAACACGGAAGAAGAGAAAGAGACATTTTGCAGCTTGGTTTCAATAAATGCATTTTTTTGCATTGGGGAGAAAGTTTTGAGTTTTTAGTACATTGACCATCTATATGTCAAAATCTGAAGAAATAAATGGTTCCTCATGACATGACTGCTTTAAGTGACTGTCAATGTTTTGATCGGAAACTTAATCTGCATGAGTTGACAAGAAATGCCTCGTTGTACCACGCTCGGTCATAGTTTGCGATGTGAGATCGATTTTGAAAGGGGACATTCACTGTAATGCTGAAATGAACTTGGGGGGGGGGAGACACTAGTGTGTAAACGAAACATCAACCCAAAGATATGGCTCAAATCTTATATGTCATTTTGGAGTCGCGAGTTTGAATCCAGGGCGTGCTGAGTGACTCCAGCCAAGTCTCCTAAGCAACCAAATTGGCCTGGTTGCTAGGGAGGGAAGTGTCACATGGGGTAACCTCCTCCTGGTGGTGATTAGTGGTTCTCTCAGTGGGGTGTGTGGTGAGTTGTGTGTGAATAGTGGAGAGTAGCATGAGTCTAAATGAGCTAAATGAAACACAAGGGGCATTTATGGATTTATTTAGTGATATAACGATGCATGTTATGATTTTATTTGATTGTGTATGTAATTATTTAAATATTAATTTACTGATTTAATTTTGAATATTTTGGCCCTCCATACAGTACAGCCATTTGGAGCCAATGAGTTTGAGTCTAGCTGCATGTTTCAAGACATTTTATTTCTTTTAACGAACGTGCTTTTGTTTTAGATTCGGTTTCGTTTTGGTTTTCGGCTCATGATGGTGTCAGCCTTGCCCTGCTCCTGCAGTAAGCGCTGACTCAGTGTTTGCTCATTCAGTGGGCGGCTTTCGGCTGTTTGTGTGGGGGAAGGCCAGAGATCGGGTGTCCAAGGGGACGATGTGGTCTTACACAATCAAACGCCGCCTCTTAGTCCTCACCAGCTTTAGTGAACATTATCAACATAATCCTCAGATGGCCACGGGGAAAGCGCTGTAGGCTAACGTTGTCTGGATGGGCTCGTACGGACACTGTATCAATATCTAATGCCCACAGTGTCTTCCTCTGATGAAGGTTTTTAGTTAAGTTTCCTCGAATTCAGCTAGAACCTGTAAATCGCTGTGCAGGCGTGTAAATGGGTCACGGACGAGCGTGCACAAAGAATGCAATGTAATTACAGTTAATTGCTCAGCTGCCTCTCACCTGGAGAACGAAACTCATTTTGCATCATCGCTCTTAATGTGATCCTCCTTTAATGTCTTTTTACATTCCTATCTCTCGGCTAAAAAGGGAAGTATAAGCTCCAGAGGGGTTTCCTGCACACAGTAAAACAGCTTTGACCTGGTTTTTGGGTGGTTAATTATATCATTTTAATTGCACAATCTGCTCGCTCATTGTCTTTCTCCGTTTCTCGTTTTTGGAGTCGTTTGGTGGCGTACCGCTCGAGGATACGCAGTGATGCAAGACGAGGGAAATCTTTGCGGGGATACTGAGGTTGACTTGAAGTTGCAAGGCACCTGGGTGATAAGTCGAAGGTTTCTGACAGCTCCTGGCTCTGACTTCATGCTGCTGTTGTGTTTGGCTGCCATAAACAGGAGTGAATGCTTCCGTGGTGCCAGACTTTGCCCGAGGTCACTGTTACCACTCAGGCCCTGGCGCCCTGATGATGCCACCCCTGGTCTGAAGCAGAAGGAAATGAACTGCAGTCAGTGGGGAATCTCTGCTCTGATTTGCCCCCCGCTGAAGCATTAGTCCCTCCAGCACTGTCTTTACTGTATGTTACCCTGACGGTTTCACTCTGACAAAATCCACTAGATAGGTCTCTCCATTTTCTGCTCAAACCTTGGTTTAATTTGGTCTACCTGGTCACCCACCTTGGTTACACTGATGTTTAACTGGTGGACCAGCCTGACCAGCTGCAAAAAAGTGCTGGAAACCCCGGTAAAACAATCAAAACAGACCAATCGGCGTCCTGTGCCATGTATCACAAAGAAAGCTTTTCCATTGAACTTCGTTACAAGCATATAGTAAAAGTTTAACCCTTAAATGAGAGTCTAGCATCATGTGAACAGTATTCAGTCAGTTTTATCCATTTAAATTACGCATTGCATATAGCGAAGCCAAACTACAACTTCCACGCATGTCGCACTAGGTTTAATTTATCTAAATGTTATTTAAGTGGGAGCCTGGGTAGCTAAGTGAATAATGGCGCTGACTTACCACACCTGGAGTCGCGAGTTCGAATCTAGGGCGTGCTGAGTGAGTCCAGCCAGGTCTCCTTAGCAACCAAATTGGCCCGGTTGCTATGGAGGGTAGAGTCACTTGGGGTAACCTCCTCGTGGTCGCTATAATGTGGTTCTCGCTCTCGGTGGGGCGCGTGTTGAGTTGTGCGTGGATGCCGCGGAGAATAGCGCGAAGCCTCCACACGCGCTACGTCTCCGCGGTAACGTGCTCAACAAGCCATGTGATGAGATGCGCGGATTGACGGTCACAGTTGCGGAGGCAACTGAGATTCGTCCTCCGCCACCCGGATTGAGGCGAGTCACTATGCCACCACAAGGACTTTGAGCGCATTGGGAAATTGGGCGTTGCAAATTAGGGAGGAAAAAAAAAATTCTTATTAGCAATAAGGCATTAGAGGCAGTGCTATATTGTGAATATAGTCACGGCTTAAGGGTTTTGTTAGGCATGACACAAAGCATGTTCGAGTGCCTTACTATTATAAAATGATCTATTAATTAAATAATACATTTAAATGTTATATTTTGCAAGTAATATCATTAAATGCCATCCTTCCGCTAGAAGAAATAATCCCTGAGAGTAAACGGTAAACAATGTTTCTAGGTAACAAGAAGAACTGTCAGTTATGTGTGCTGCGGAGGGATACAAATAGAAGTTCCGTGAAGAGGTCATGAGGTCAATCAGCATCCATGACCAGAACTATAATTCTTATCATTTAAAATATAAACACTTTTGTATTATACCAATGTTATTTAATATCAATTAATATGGCCTACTATCAGTGTTTGGTGCAAACAAAGTTATCAGTTAAATACTTTTTGTCATAAAAATGCGTAATGCGTTACATTTTAAATACTTGTAATCAGATTACAGTTACTGGCTTTCAATTAATTTAATTCCTTAAGTAAAAATACATGGATTATGGTGTGTAACTCATTGTGAAGGAGAAAGCTGAGGTGCTGAGTGTAGGGCTAGTGCGTAACAATTAGGAAATTATTATTAGAAATATAGACATTATTTTGTATTTGAGCGGAAAAGTGTTTTAGAAAGTAACTTAAAAGTAAAGTAATTAGCCATGTGATTACTTTTACAATGAAGTAATTAGTAATATGATTACAATTAGAGAAATATTTGTCATTTGTATTGGATTACTATTTTAAGTAACTTACCCAACACTTCCTACAATTAAAACATTTAAAAGTGAGCACATGGAATATGAGAAGATGTTATGCATTAAGACCGTAGCGTTGTCCCAAATGACACACTAATACACTATGCACTTACAAAATATACTATGCACCTAACCGTGTAGTTTAAGTATTTTCAAAGTGTAGTATTGTCCCAAATGGAGCACTTAACGGTTTGTTACTACACAGAAGCATTTACCGCACAACAGCTGATGGAAGTGACATTTCAAGCGCACATGTGTTGCCGTTAGCTTTAGCGCATTAGCCAACCTCAGGTCAACACTTGTATCTCAAACATCGAACATATACACACACAGCTTGGGGTGACGATAAAGCATTCAACTTACATACTGTATGTAAGGTGCTGTCTACACAGAAGATTCACTAGCTGTCTACATTATTATATACAACTGTTTTATCAGATCAGACAGGCAGCCAGCAACCCCGCCCCTTCTGCTATGTACGGAAAGCCACGAGCTATGAGTGCACGAATTGCTTTTATTGAACTTCAAGTGAAATACTGCGTTTATGGCCAGCAAATGCACACATTGTATAAAGAGATTAAAGGACTAGTTCATCCAAAAATGTAAATTCAGTCATTGTTTACTCACACCTGTGTTGTTATAACTTGTATATGACTTTATTTTTCTGAACACAAAAGGAGAAATTGTGAGTAAATGTTGTGCTCAGTGATGTCATACAATGACAGTTTATGGTGACACCTCTTCAAGCTTCAAAAGAACACAAAAGTATAATTCAGAAGTCATTAATTATTCATGAGACTTGTGATTGTTATGAAAGTATACGATAAGATTTGATGAGAAACTGAAATCGAATGTATTATTTAGTGTAAATGTTCACTGACCATTGATCTCTTGTTTGTGTTCATGATAGGACACGAGAGCAACAGTTCACGCAGCCCCCTCACGACATTGAGGCGTTCAAGCGAAAACACGTTTTGTTTATCTAAAAACAGCGATAGTGACGACAGAACACAACTGCTCACAAAACAGAGAACAGAACTTACTAAACATGTCTGGAGAGTTTGTAGACCAAGAATTGATGCATTTCTATGCCCAGCCTTATTTCTTTTAAACTGAGTATTCAGAAATCAGAGGAGTTACAGGCAGGCACATTCACACCATGTCCTAACTTGTAAAATGTATATTTTCTGTGGTAAACGGGGTTTTTGTCCTTACCAGTAGTGATGAGCGATGGTACATTCTCGATCGTTTGTTTTCGGCATCATTTTTTTCATATATTTTTTTATGCCAAGAGTGGGTAAATTATCTGGAAAACAATTCAAGTGTCTTTAAAAAAAATACTAGACAGCTGAAAATCTATTTCAAGAAACCTTGTTCCAAAAGCAACTACCAGCTGAAGTTTTTCAGGAGGTTTTGGCTCTTGTGAGAGCTCTTGTTTAAAAATACATTACCAAAATTGACTCCGCTTAATCCAAAACCTCCCTGCGTGTTTATTCGTACGACTCTAGTGTACTCTTATCAGTCTCTTTCCCTTTTTCACTCACTGCACATTTCTTTCCTTTCATTTCTAAAGCTCTTTCATTTTCCCATTTAATTTCCTCTTTGTATGCTCATTTGTCAGCCAGTTCAACCTTTTACCCACCTGTACAATGTGAAATGCATTGCTGTAAGAATTGCAGATTCATTTACAATGCTATTTGTATTTCAAACCATGACAAGAAAGGTGTTTCCCTTTCAGCTCGGTGCTATTAGATTCATTTTTGGCATAACCGTGGGGTCAGGTTTTTGCCTTCAAAGGAAACACTGTACGTGTGGAAATGAGAGCAGACCGGTCAGTTAGCATACTTTATGTGCTCATGTCAATGTGCATGTGTTTTGATCTACTCATTCCTTATGAAATTACAACAGGATGTACAAAAATTACAATATCAGAGCAAATTAGCTCCTCTTTGAAAGCCTGGTGTCATTTCACATGCCGTTTGTCGCTGAATCGAAAAGGATGCCTGAAGCTCAATGTAAAACCACAGTAGTTTCATTCCCACACATTTCATTTCAGTAAGCACTCTAAATGGATTAGCTCCATATATACTGTATATATTTACCCCAAGGCATAGAATTCAGTGTTTCACACAGTCTTACTAGAAGACCCACTGAACACCATACACTAATGCTAACAAGATCATTTACAAATGACATGTGATCCGTCTATCGTTAAAAAGCTTGAGGTCAGGGATTGACACGTTTTTTTTGCTTCAGGTTGTTGATTTTTAAAGGGGACACTATGTTGATGGATTTTGCTATGAGTACCAAGCTATGTAGAAGCTAATGCTTTATATATTTAGTTAATTTTTGATAGATATTTACATTTATGCATTCAGCAGATGCTTTTCTCCAAAGCGACTTACAGTGCACTTATTGCAGGGACAATCCCCCCAGAGTTAAGTGGCTTACTCAAGGACACAATGGTGGTGGCCGTGGGGTTAGGACCAGCGACCTTCTGATTAACAGCCCTGTGCTTTAGCCACTACGCCACCACCACTCCACTGATTCCAAAAACAGGTTTGTTATTTTGAGTAACGTTTCACAGTAACAAATCTGTGGGTCATTTTGATAATTTTGAATTAAAATGTTGTTATATTTTGTTTAACACTGTACAATTACTAATTAACATTAGTAAATGCATTCCTATATTCACTATGCATTATCACATTGAGAATAAATGGGTTCTTCTAAAAGCTGAAAAATGTTGCTGTTAGGGGCTTTATATGGAGTTAGGATGAAAATAAGATGCATTTCTAAATGTTCTGAGACCAGTGCAGACAGACAGCACACTGGAGGTTAAGTCATGCACTAAATAGGGAGCAAGGGAGCATCCTATAGCTCTCCTATAACTGTTCTGAGACCAGTGCAGACAGAGAGCACACTGGAGGTTAAGTCATGCACTAAATAGGGAGCAAGGGAGCATCCTATAGCTCTCTATAACTGTTCTGAGACCAGTGCAGACAGACAGCACACTGGAGGTTAAGTCATTCACTAAAAAGGGAGCAAGGGAGCATCCTATAGCTCTCCTATAACTGTTCTGAGACCAGTGCAGACAGACAGCACACTGGAGGTCAAGTCATGCACTAAATAGGGAGCAAGGGAGCATCCTATAGCTCTCCTATAACTGTTCTGAGACCAGTGCAGACAGACAGCACACTGGAGGTTAAGTCATGCACTAAATAGGGAGCAAGGGAGCATCCTATAGCTCTCCTATAACTGTTCTGAGACCAGTGCAGACAGACAGCACACTGGAGGTTATGTCATTCACTAAATAGGGAGCATCTTATATCTGGTTGGAGTTAGCATCAGTTCATCCTCTGAGTTCCATCGTAATAGACTGAAGTGATGTCTAGCAGGCACCGGCTGCATTTTGTCATCACTCAGAGAAACCAATAGTCCAATACCAAGCAGGAATGTAGCTGGATCTGTCCGGTTCTGGTGACCTCTGGATAGGAGTTCTGAGGTTGAGACATGGAAACAAATCGAATAATATTTCCCAGTGAGTCAATATGGCTTCAGAGCCAATAGGGGCTCAACCGACATGGTGTTGGTCCTGAAAAATTGCAGAGAACAAAACAAAGGATTGTACTTCACATTTGTGGATCTGACGAAGGCATTTGACACTGAGTAGAACTGGACTGTGTAAAATCCTCAAAGCTCGGCTGTCCTCCAAAGTTCCATACTATGTTCATCCAGCTACGTGAAGACCAGCTAGGTCAGGTCAGAAACGATAACGACCTGTCACAGACCTACCCCATTGCAAATGGCATGAAACAGGGCGATGACGATGTACCAGTCCATCCATCCAGAGTCAAATTATATTTTTGCATCTTATTTTTAGAGGTTTTTGGTCCAATAATTAGTACCTTTGTTTTGTTGGAATTGAGAAAAAAATTTCTGGCCATTTCATTGATACAATGCTAATTTGAAGAATTGTGAAATTGAATTGGGTTTCAAAGAAATAAAGTTGTGTATCTTTATCTTTTAGCATATATAAGGAGAGAAGCATTGGAGAGAATCCCCTTTTCTCCCCAATTTGGAATGCCCAATTCCTACTACTAAGTAGGTTCTCGTGGTGGTGTGGTTACTCTCCTCAATCCGGGTGGCAGAGGACAAGTCTCAGTTGGCTCCGCTTCTGAGACAATCAATCCACGCATCTTATCATGTGGCTCATTGTGCATGACACCACGGAGACTCACAGCATGTGGAGGCTCATGCTACCCTCCATGATCCATGCACAACTTACCACGCACTCAAGTTGAGAGCGAGAACCACTAGGAGGTTACCCCATATGACTCTACCCTTCCTAGCTAACAGGCCAATTTGGTTGCTTAGGAGACCTGGCTGGAGTCACTCAGGACACCCTGGATTCAAACTTGCGACACCAGGTGTGGTAGTTTGTGTCAATACTCGCTGAGCTACCCAGGCCCCATGGCAATCCATACTTAAATTTTGTTTGATTTGACAATTTCTCGTTTACACAGACAAAATGGTAGTGGTCTGCTAAATAGGACATAAACCATGCTAATACAAGTCCACAAATGTCAACATAATTCTCTAGCCTATTCAAGAGAATATAGTAATCCATCATGTCGAAGGCTGCACTAAAATCTAAAAGCATTAGAAGAGAAATGCTGCTGCAATCAGATGATAAGAGCAAGTCATTAGTAACTCTCAGTGAATCCTCTGTACTGTGGTGTGGCCTAAATCCTGACTGAAATTGTTCATATATACTATGTTTCTGTAGAAATGAACATAATTGGGAGGACAATGTTGTGTATCAGGGTGTAGATTGAGTAAAATTAGCTGATCGTAGCATACAAGAAATGAGGTAATGATCTGAGATGTCATCGCTCTGCGGCAGAATTTCTATAGTATCAACATCAACTCCATATGACAGAATTAAATCTAGTGTATTATTATGGTGATGAGATGGTCCTGTTGCATTTTGTCTGACTCCAAAAAAATTGAGAATATCGATAAATGTCATTATCTATGTGAATGTTGAAGTCACCAATAATTAAAGCTCAGTCTAAAGTAACTACATAATCTGACGGTGTCACATTAAACATTATTTGTTCAAAAGACTCTGAGTAACACCAAAAACGTAACTTTAAATTGTAGCAACACCTCCTCCTCGACCCTTCAGACGAGGCTTATGTTTATAACAATAACCTGGGGGAGTAGATTCAAACTAATATATTCATCCGGTTTAAGCCAGGTTTCAGTCAAACAGAGCACATCCAAACTAGGATTTGTAATCATTCCATTTACAATTAGTGCTTTTGGTTTAAAGATATCAGTTTAGTTGCCCTATCTTTATATGATGTTTAGCTTTAAATGATTTAGTGAGGGGTTTGTGTTTAGTAGTTCGGGGAACAGACATCTAGGTGATACAGTCTCTATGTATTGTAGTTTATGTGACCTATGTGACGTCTCAAGGCAGCTAGCAGATGTTCGGATTAGCCAGTTTGTCTGCCTCCTGACCTGGGTCCCAGTTAGTCAAATACTATCATTATTAAGACAAGCCAAATTACTAGAGACGAGAGTGGCACCTTCACTGGAGGTGTGGAGTCCATCTCTCTTTAGCAGGTCAGGTCTACCCCAAAAACTCTTCCAATTGTCTGTATATCCTATTCTATTCTCCAGACATCACTCAGACATCCAGTTGTTCACTAATCTACTATAAACCTCATCACCACGATGAGCAGGGAGGGGGCCAGAGCATATTACGGTGACACAGTTTTTGCAAATTCACAAACCTCTTTAAAGTTATCTCTAGTGATCTCCAACTGGCAAAGCTGGACATCATTAGTGCCGACATGAATAACAATTTTAGAAAATATTCGTTTAGCATTAGCAAGCACTTGTAAATGTTATCTGATGTCAGATGCGCTGGCACCCTAAATGCATTGTACAATGGTTGCTGGAGTCTCTATTTCCATGTTCCTTACAATAGAATCACTTATGACCAAGGGACCAACATGATTCTCAGTGGGTGCAAAATATATTTTGGGGGCATTTACAAAAAGTTACATGGTTTCATTCACATAGCACAAAAGTATTCGATGTGAAATGTTCACCGTGTGGCGTTAAAAGCAAGTAAAAGTCTCGCAAACATGTTTTAAGGTTAATGCTCTTGAGTTTTTAAATCAACAAAACATACCTCCTTACCTTAAACCTAACCGATAGTGTCAGAAAAGGAAATTTGTCTGTGTCAGAAACATGAGAAAATTAATGGGACTTTTTCATATTTATGCATGTGGTTTTGCAAATATTTGCTTGCTTAAATTATAAAACCCTTTAAGCTCGAATATGCTTGCCGGCGTTCCGCAAAAAAAACTAAATAATAGTCAAAATATTAACAATTACAGTCTTGATCACCACATATCACTGTTGACATCGTTTGAACATGTAACAAGTTGTAACAATGTTACATATGGCCACCAGGAGATGGCGCCAAATACATGACAGACTCGATGATGTCTCAAATGACACAGAATGAAACTCATTCTGTGAAATCTCATGACTAAAATCATGTGTGCATGCTATGCAAACCTTTAGTCATTGTTGTGTTTGCATGTGTAATTAATTATTATGTTTTATTTGTTTGGAGATGTTTTTGGAGACTATACATTATTTTTGTAATGCAATAACGTTTGATTGCTTTTTTGTATCAACACATTTTTTTTTCTTCCCAGATGTATTTGACATGATTGGGAGCAATACAAAAGCAGTTTTTCAGAACCACCTTATTTACAGCTCAGAAACTGGCATGCGTATGCACTAAAGAGCCTAAAGATTGTATTTCATATCTATTTCTGGACTGTTTTCTCAATGAAGAGAAAGAATGAAGTCACAGACCCCCCCACTGCTGATAAAGTAATGATGTTTGATCCGATTGATTGTGGCAGGCTTAATTGGAGCTGGTTATTGGATGTGTTTTATTGATGGCTCTGTTCAGGGAATCCCAGATAATGAATGATTTATGCACACTTTACATGGAGTTATTCATTGCTTTACACATACTAAGAAACTTCTGCGTTTCGTCGAGCGCCTTTATGGATCAAAAGCTGATGATAAAGGATGCCACCAACACTGAATCAAACCGGCCTGAATGCCATTTTCTTTCTGGCTTTCGTCATGTGTTCTCTGAACACTGGAGTTAAAGGGATAGTTCACCCCAACATGAAAGCGCTCATCATTTACTCACCCCTGTGATGTTGTATGTTCCAAACCCATTAGTCTTTTCTTGCATCTGTGGAACGCATGATGAGATGTTTTATGTAAGCAACTATTTTCTGCAAATCTTGCCCTCCATCTTAGCACAAATCTCATTCATGCTTGTGCATATTCAAACGTGTCACGGTGGGTATATTGTCAGTAATGCCAAATACCATTTGGTTCACGCATATGTTGGGACGATTGCAAAAACATTCATAAAATGTAAATTAATTGGGATGAATTAACTGGCTTTTAGCATTTATTTTGGGTACTTTTCAAATGCCGTATGTACAGTATATAAATGAAATAGACAAATAATTTCAATATTTGTGTGAATATTTTATATATATATATATATATCAGTTTGCCAAATTATGACTGTACCACAGTTATGATGGCACTTCCACCACACCGAACAATCTTGCATCTCACATAAATGTTTTTAAAGTATCATTTCCAGCACAGAATTGGAGATGTGCTGGAAATGACACAAAAATGGCATAAATATCTGATGCATGTACATACACTGTTAGACATTGTTTGTAGACTAATTGGACCCACTTTATATTAGGTGTCTTTAACTACTACGTACGCAAGCATCAGGGATGGATTACCGACCGGGTCAATGGTGCCAGTGCCCAGGGGCCCTTGACTGCCCAGGCTTTAAGATTGCGCGACCCATCAATGCCATCAATGCCATCAATGCCATCAATGCCATCAATGCCATCAATGCCATCAATGCCATCACCCCTCCCTCCGGTCAACAACTTTCGGAGAGGGTCCCATGGAGATAATTGGCCCCGGGGCCTTTGCAAGTCATCATCCGTCCCTAGTAAGCATTTGATATAATGTACTTATTATGTACATTTGTGTTGTTGCATTGTACTTGCATTTAAATTTCCTGCATTTGTGGTCACCCTAGTAAACGTACCCCTAAACGTACCCCTGTAAATATCATGTTCTAAGCATTTTGATGTTCTCGACATCGCACTGGTTTAAATTCCAGTGCATTTTATCTCTATTTGTCTCTATTTTTTGTCACCTCAATCAGCACCTCCCTCTTGACTTCTCTTCAATGTAGTTATGTTTTACTGTATTTTCCCTCTTGAGGCAGGCTAGTTTTGGCAGGAGGCCGTTTATCTTTGCATGTTTGATTTGTCTGTCTCTTATCTGAGTGTGATGATGAGGAAAGGCATCCGACTGTATTAGGACGAAGTATGCTCAATGATGTGAATACTGATCGCTTGTATTATAATCAACATAGGCATTCTTCACCTAAATCAGCATACTCTACTACACATGCTGTTATTCCTGCGATTTAATGTGTCTATGTAAAACTGTTGCACGTTCTGTAATGCTGGGCATCGACGTTATGCCCCTGCAGCACTTGAGAAAAGGGTCTGGAGAAAATCACTGCATGTTTCACCCTTAAACAGGCAATTGTGCTTTAACGCTTCATTGTCTCTCTATGTAAGTGAACGGGACACATTGCCCTTGACCTCATCCTGGCTGTAAATGCCAGTTTGCGTGTACGATAGTGGAAGAATCTTCATTTATTCAAAGGTCATTCGAGGTGACCGATTAAGAAAGCCATTTGCATGAACTGGAGAACTGCACGGTGACGTTGATTTAGCACCATGCGGAAGAAAGGGAGGAATTATTTCACATTTTATTGACCGTTGAGGAGGACATGTGTGGCATATTCCATGTGATTGCTTTACATTGCTTTGGCCATATTATCATGTCTTCACAGCACCATCAAATTCAAGTCTTGTGACTCTATCACGGACAAGCCGTAAATCAAGTTTGTAAATGCCGAGACTTGCGACCTGAATGAGTGCAAGATCACCGTTTAACATTTTGGTTCAACACAAGCATTACTGTTATGACAAGAGCGAGGTCAACTACTGCGCTTCTTTTCTGAATTAGTTTTAGCTTTGATATTTTATGCAGTGAAGGTGTAAACGGGATGAATTAAAACTACCTTCAATGTGATGATGAACATTATGCCACAAATGCTATGGCGACTACAAACATAAAACACAACTTTTCACAGCATGACATCAATAAAAACCAGACTGTGGCAGGGCGGAGGCCGGGGCCGGGACGTGATCCTACGCACCCGGTCCCTTATTAGGCTAATCAAGCCTCTGAGGTTTAAAGGTCGACTGCAGAGTATCGTGCGGGAGAGAGAGATCGTTAGCGGACATGTCCGTCATGTGTGTGTTTGTGTTGTCTTTTAAGTTTATCATTAAACTATTATTTATATCGTCAAGCCGGTTCGCGCCTCCTCCTTTCCATTGAATACCTGTTACACTGGTACCGAAGCCCGGGAAGAAGGAGGGATACGCCGTAGTAGAGTTCTCGCCACTACCGTCCACCCCAACGGAGCAGCCGAGGCCATCTGCCGGGGGACGAGGAGCCCAGCCGCCTGAACGAGGACGATGGCCACTGACCGCGAGGGGAGAAGGGGCTCCTAGCCGACCTCCTGGAACGGTCAGGGCCGCTGCCAGGGGCGCAGGAGTCGTGTACCGGCCGCTGAAACGCGGCGGGGCCCGGAGAGGTGCGGCTGTCGTCCTCAGAGGCTTGATTAGCCTAATACGGGACCGGGAGCGTAGGATCACGACCCGGCCCCGCCCTCCGCCCTGCCACACAGACCACCAAACACGCATAAATTCAAGTGCAAGGGATTATTATGGACGTTGCCTCCAGACAAACTGCTTCTCCAATTGGCAAACTCATTTGGATGCAACAAGCACATGTTCACTTTGGGCTGTTTTGTGTAATTCATACTGTAAGGTTGGCCATGGCAGATCACTGTCAAAACACATCAGTCCCAGCACGCAAAGCACCTGAAAGTACGATTAAAAATGTTCCAATAATAAGGCGTGCAGTGTCTGAAGTTCTAACTTTTGTGTCAGTTTAACAAGTCATTAAATGCTAGGTGGCGGCCTGAAGGCATCCCTGTCAAGATCTCTCTGTGGGTTCAATACACCTCGCCCATCAGCTTCAGCAGCATACATTCAGCCTGCGATGGCCCACAGATGGCTCCTCATTAGCAGGGAAATTAAAAGCGACAGATAGAGGTTGTTGAAAAGGCCGGTGGCCGCATTGAAAGTCTAACTAGAGACCGAGGGAATGGTCATTGAACCGATGCATTATTTATGAGGAGGATGTCAACACGTCTCTGCAGTAGTTTTTCTGACGTCTCCGAGGAAGGGACTTCCCAGTGCCACTGTACATCCTAATGTACTTACTGCTTTATTTACCCAAACTAGAGTAATAAAAACTCTTGCACCTTTGTTTAAAACTAGGGCGATTGATTTCACATGCTAATATAGTGAGATTAATGTGTTACATTTACACATTTACATTTATGCATTTGGCAGATGCTTTTATCCAAAGTGACTTACAGTGCACTTATTACAGGGACAATCCCCCCAGAGCAGGTGGTGGCTATGGGGATCGAACCAGTGACCTTCTGCTTACCAGTTATGTGCTTTATCCCACTACGCCACCACCACTCACTAAAAATATTGTCTAATCAATGCTTTAACATTACAATAATGTAATGTATTTTTTTGTCATCATACACTCACCTTCATGTTGTTCCAAACTACATTTTTTTTTTTCTACGGAGGAACAAATTGGAATTAAGTCATAATTCTCAGAAAATATTGCCCTTTGCATCTCAAATCTCATTATTAACACCACACTATGTTTGATCTTATTTTCAATTATGTTCAGCTCTATAAAATGTGAATAAATTACTGACATATGCCACCATATTTCACCCTATGCAACTGATAAAACGTCTGTTATCAGCCACTGTGCAGTCAATGTTCAGGTTTGACTCCTCAGTGAATGAGTTGTATAGTGGTGAAGAAGAACTTTAGCAGTGAGACTCTTCACAAGAGTGTGCACTCGAAAGGAAATTAACCTTATTTGGTCTATCTATTTGCTCTTCCTGTTTTGCTTAATATTTATCTATATTATTATTTATTACATGTCGTGGCCGGGTGCCCACAGTTTGAGAGAGAATTACAGGCAGCTGTTCTGTGTGATTATGTTTGTGTTTTTGGTTCAGTTTATCATTAAGCTATTATTTATAATGACAAGCCAGTTCTTGCCGCCTCCTTTCCCTTATACCCCTTTACATTTGGTGCTCAAACCTGGGAAAGAGGAGGGATGCCCGTCCGCTGGGGGACTGAGTCACCCGACTGCCCGGATTCCGCCGTCTGGACTGGATTACCTGACCACCTGGAGTGAAGGAGCTGCTGCCAGGGGCGGAGGAGTGCCCTGCCGTCCCCCAGAAATGTGGAGGGGTCGAGTGGACCGCCATCCGTGATGGGAGGAGGGAAGGAACTCCCTGACCGCCTGGGGCGGAGGAGAGTAGCCACGGGTTGCAGAGAACGCGGAGGAGCGTTCTGTCCGCTGGGGGTTGGTCTGACTCCGGTCTGCCTGGGGAGGAGAGGCTGCCGTCTGCCTGAGAGGGTAGAGGAGTGATCGGGGACCATGTGACGGTGCATCAGAGAACCGGAGTCTGTGCCTATGTCAGTCCGTGTTGGCCTTTATCCCTCGCCTATTTTGTTTTGTTGTTGGTTTTACCCTCCTGCCGCCTCCCATGTCGAGCAAGGCAGGGATGACCCGCCGGTAGATGGGGCGCAAGGCTCCATCTCTTGAACTGTCGCCACCGGGCCTCCTTTATCCCTCGTGCGCCCCCATCAGTCTGATCAAGGACCGGGCATGCGTTGTTCCAGTCTGGCCCCGCCCTCATCTGCTCTACAACGTGCAAATATAAAAGTTTTATATTTGAATTGATAGTAGGAAAAACTCTAGCTATGCAGATTCATCTGTTATTCTCCACCTCCAGAGATCCGTGTTAACATTGCCATGATAATGAGTCCATCACCATGTCAGAATCTTGACCAGCGTCCAGATTCTGACCTTGATGCTGTCGCACAGACCGGACAACTGTTATAAATCAATCAAAGCTGATGTTTTCATCTTTCGCACCTGTCAGGATACACGTCCACTTTTGCCGTGCATGAAAAAGCAGGTGTGAGTGATGACACTGCAGTTGAAGGAACAATAGATCAAGAACGATGACACCGGTGAGGTGACACTTGTAAGTGTACTTTTGGGAGGAGGAGGGGGGCAAAGATGTCATGTCGGTGCACGTGTGGGCTTTTTATTTGTCCATGCTCCGAAGAAACCAAAGCTTATCTTTGTCGTTGTTGTTCATGATTTGTCATTAGTTGTTGCAAGGGAATTGTGTAAATGTTCAAATGAAAATGTTAATGGAAACTTTCCATTTGTTTTCAGGTTTAGTGCCTGGATGAAGTTTTCTCTCATTGCATATATTTTGGCATGGCAGTCTTTGTGATGTCATCACTTCCTAAATGTGTCTAATTTATTTGGGCTGGTCTAGCTTGATTACTTCATTACTTCAGATTGCTATATTTCAACTATATTCTGAATACACAGCAGTAATTGATTGCCAAGATTTGTGAGATAGCGCTTCTAATTATTTCTAAATGAATGAATCCATTTGAGGTTGCGTAGTGACTCGCCTCAATCCGGGTGGCGGAGGACGAATCTCAAGTTACCTCCACGTCTGAGACCATCAATCCGCACATCTTATCACGTGACTTGTTGGGCGGGTTACCGTGTAGACCTAGCGCGTGTGGAGGCTTCATGCTATTCCTCCGCGGCATCCACACACAACTCACCACGCCCCACCGAGAGCGAGAACCACATTTTAGCAACCACGAGGAGGTTACCCCATGTGACTCTACCCTCCCTAGCAACCGGGCCAATTTGGTTGCTAAGGAGACCTGGCTGGAGTCACTCAGCTCACCCTGGATTCAAAGTCGTGACTCCAGGTGTGTTGGTCAGCGTCAATACTCGCTGAGCTATGCAGGTTCCTGCCATCACATTTTTTTAACGTTGTTAATGCACGTCTTTCATGTGCTTTATTAAGTTTGATGTGTTTCCTCCTTTAGCCAGAAAATTGCGAAAGCAGCGTTTACAAACAGGTTTTTGCTGATCTATGATGTTTCCCTTTTCATCAGCCTCAAATTTCCTGGCTTTTTCCACTTTTCATTTCGACATGATTCAGTTGAGGCTCCGCAGGCTCAGCAGCAGTCGTCATCTTTTGCTTGTTGTGAGTGTTCGAAAGTTCCCGCCTCTGCGTGGGTACGGGGTAGACTCAGTACTCGGTACCCCGGGTACCGGTGTTTTTGACAATACTAGTTTGAACTCGCATTCATGACGTATAAGCCTGCTGAAGCTGCATCGATTATTATTTAATCATTACATATTGAATTATTGTTATTTGAACGGCTTTCTCAGCAAATATTTATATATGCGATTAATTGCGATTTAATTCGATTAATCGTCATACTATGTAATTAGTTCTATTAAATATGTTAATTTGATTCACAGCCCTAATGTTTATAATTATAGTCTTGTTATAACACTCTCTTTGTTTTCTGATTTTCATTCATTTTTATAGATATTAAGGTGTTGCCTTTGTATATCTTAATATCATTTTGGTTCTGTTTGGTATTTGGATATATATAAGCCACACTTAAAAACGTATGCATGATATTGCCTAATATGCTATAGCAAAATATTATTTTAAAGGCAGCTCAATCGTACTTCAAGCCAAACATTTCACAAGTTATATTTTATATAATAAACCAATTATAAACATATTGATATTTTGTATTCAAAATGATGACTAAATATATTTGGGACTGTGTCCAAAGTTAGTGGAACATGTTTAGTTATTGTTCCACTCCACTTCTGGTTACTCTGCTAGGACGTCTGTGTTAACTTCAGGGGAACTGACTTCATGCGTCCAGTAAAAATCCCCAGAACAACAGTTGGTTTAAAGCGATTGCAACAATGGCTACAAAAAGTGAAGCTAGTTCTAAGAAACGGTTTGAGGGCAGTTGTCACTTGATATGATTTCTATGAGATGCAGTTCTTACAAAAGTGTTGCTGAAGTGTCCAAATACATTTTGGGTCCACTGTTCATGTCAGGGCTGGACTGGTAATCTGGCATACTGGGCATGTTCCCGGTGGTCCGACGCACTTTGGTGCCGATAAGTGGTGGACTGGCATCGGGAGAACCGAGCAGGCCGGTGGGACAACGTTAAGTAAAAATGCCACTCACTCAGCAAGTTTTGGGCCAGTTGTAAAATCCCAGGCAGATTTCTCTTCCCAGTCCAGCCCTGGTTCATGTGCATGTTTCTCTTGAGAATTCTGTACAGCAGGTGTGGGGTACAGCACCCCATAGACTTTAATACATACATAAACAGTACTTTCTGACATGTTAACATTTTGGCATTTAAATAAACCAAATGCCAAAGGCATACTGCTATACGCAGCTGAGGATAATGGCTATTTTATACGTTTCAGGACTGGTTTCATTATGGGTAGTAAAAACATTTTTATATGGCTTTGGAAAAAAAGGGAAGAAAATGCTCAGCCACAGCTGTGTAATTATCTAAAATGTCCTTAAACCGACATTTCTGAGAGGGTGTTCACAATCGATTTCAATCTCATCCAGGCGAGAGAAAGGCAGAGAGTCACAGCGCATTACAGAGATTTTATGTGTTCTTTGATGCAGCTTCGCGTGTGCGTACAGTGTCACACTGGAGAGGGGCAACCCCCGACTGTGACCGAAACCATCAGCGCTCCTAAACGAAAGGGAATGAGGTGGGCACTTATGCACGCGGAATGCCATCTACTTTATTTCAATCTCCCTTCAGTGAAAGATGACTGCTGGTCCTGCCATCGAACACCGGCATGTTCCCCATCTCTGTTGCGTTTTGAAGGAACAGCTGCAGCTGTTGGCTCCATTCTAGCTGCAGTGTTTGAACCAGATTGTGCAGATCCAGTATGTGGAAGTCTGGCTTAGTGTTCTGGATTGGAATACAAATGAGCAATAGGGTTGACTTCCAGAGGAAGTGATGGAAAAGAGAACACAGAGTAGAGGTTGAGAGAACGGATGGGTATGGGAGAAGCTGAGATAAAATGTTGAACAAACGGAATAATGCTCTGTTCATTACGGATAATGTAGTTGGTGGCAGACCTCGCTCAACCACTTGAAATACTTCAAATAAAACACAATTCCATTGGTTCTCTAAGGACTGATCGTATTCTTTAAAGAAGTTTTGTAGAAGTTAAAATCTGATTTCTCCACTCTTCTTCTGTGATTATATCTAAAGTCAGTTTGGTAGTGATAATAGATGAAATATGTTTCCCCTGTTTGATTGTCTTACTTTTCTGAGCCCTGACATTTTAAAAATACAGTACAGTTTCTGTATAGATAGAGCTTTGCTGATGTACATTTATGAAATCCTAATGCTAGAAACGGATAATGCACTGGCAAGTGTTGCTTATAAATAGTTAAAAGTTTTGGACTTTCGAAAATCGAGAATTTTACAATATTTTCATGTGAATAAATAAAGGTAAATTTCGATAGCTTCAACATTATTTGTACTTCAGACCTTTGTTTTGTTGGACAAGAAAAACTAGCTTCATACTGTACCATGTGACCCACATTTGGTTTTCGACCATTGAAAAGGAGTCAAATTTAACAATTTGCACATGGAGCCACATTGAGAGCCCCATATCTCTGGGATTTAACCATGTAGGACCTTAAAAATGGAGATACAAAATTAAAAGTTCGTTCTGAAACAGAGTCTAAAGGTTTATTAAGATATCTTTAATACTTCTGGAGTTATGGACACTCAAACATTGGAAAATGAACACAAAAAGTGTTTTTTCCCATTTTTGGACTCACACCATTGACATATAATGCAACAAGAGCTGTTGAAGTCAACTGATTTTAGTAATACATCTACCAATCTCTGTGTAAACATAAAATCATAATGCTGACACCTTTCTAAGGTTATTTTATTGACCTGTAGTTTTGCTCTAAATTCATAGGTGAAAATTTTAATTTCAACCCTGTGTACAAAATAAAGGATTATTAAGCAAATATTGATTCATAACATTTTATATTTTGTCTTTCATTATAATTTATCTTTCTTCAGAACAAGTATTTATAAAAAATCAGCCATGGAAGATTCTGTCATTTATTTCATTTTACATGGAATATATATATATATATATATATATATATATATATATATATATATATATATATATATATATATATATATATATATATATATATATATATTATGATATCAATGAAACTGAGGAGCACTTCAATGCTTTCCCCCACTCTTATTTTTGGTGTGTTGAATATAACAAGTACCAGACTCAAACTAATGAGTACCACGGCTTAATATATTAAAACACCACGTGGAATTATGTGTAAAGAATTGTAACATAATTCCTTAAGAGCATCTCATAACTGTAATTGATTTAAAACGGTCTTTTTCAATTAATATGCACATTCTTATGCTTAATAAGTCGCCAATGTGTAAGGTCATGCAAACGGTTTTACTTTATCATGATCATAAATCATTAATGATTTAAGCTAAAACCGATCGGCACATGTGGATTTTTTTTATTTTCTATTACCCCAATTTCACGTTGCATGTAAACACCTTTACCAGCGATCAAATCGACTTATTCAGTGTGTGCAAGTGTTGTGCACATGACCGTTTACATTTTGACATCAACAGCAGATAATTGCCTAATGATTTCAAATCTCACATTAATGCAGGTTTGTCTTTTTTTTAATTAGTTGATTTTTTTTTTTTCATTATCAGGGAATTGCCGTGCATGTAAATGCACTCACTGAACCTTTCTTTCACGGAAGTCCTGTTGTGCCATTTTTCAGATAAAATGTATAGTAATGTTGGTAAATTAGGGATGCACTGATGTACTGGAACTGGAGATGAAACCAATCCAGGTATTAATGTTTTTAGACTGATCGGGTATCGGTCCATTGAGCCTGATCCAAATCCAATGCTGTGTGTTAGTCGTGTTCATTATTAGTAATCAATATGACTCGTGCATTTTATTCATAGCCACTTGAAGACATGCGATAACTCTGTGAATCCCGAAAGGCTGCGTTTAATAATTAAACATACAGCAT
Source organism: Xyrauchen texanus (assembly GCF_025860055.1). Classification (NCBI taxonomy): domain Eukaryota; kingdom Metazoa; phylum Chordata; class Actinopteri; order Cypriniformes; family Catostomidae; genus Xyrauchen; species Xyrauchen texanus. The sequence goes on along the minus strand of NC_068296.1, from coordinate 1,555,012 downwards.
GCATGCTGAGTGTTTTAGTGAATGCCGCTGCTGTTGACACATACAGACTGGTGAGGCGGTCACGGCTATTTACAGCCCTCAGAGTTCACAACTTTTTCATATGTGAGCTTTACTCAATAGTTCGGTTTGCTTATAATATTCATATAGAATGGCAACGGAGGAGCATTTCACCAGATTTTGAATAAAAAGCTAATTAAACTACTGTGAACTAGCCTACATACAGACACTTACAGGACTTCCTGGAGTGTCCCGACCGTCAAAATAAAAGCCAGCGTATTTTAAAGGTGCACGACTGAAATATATTACTGTCATATTTAAAAAATCGGATCAGAGCAGAAACGCTATATCACCCAGCCCTATACATATGTAGGCAAAGTATTCAGAGAACTTGGGGGGACAAAAATCAATAGTACACACACAAATCCAAACCCCCATCTTCCTCTTGGACTCATCAAACTCTTCTGGCTCGGTCTTCGCTGTTGTGCTGCAGAATATGAATCAATACTTTGTTCATTTCCATGTTCAGTTTTGATTGAGTCTCGTCTGTGAGAGCCAGACTCATCCAGAGGCGCACTGGATCTCAGCCTGAATTAACTGGACTGGGTCTAAACAGGGCGTGAGTGTGTGTGTGTCTGTGTGTGTTGCCAGCACCCCATAATGCACTTTTTATAGGCGCCTCCTGATTTCCTGGATGGAGTGACGATCTCCGTGGAATATCAATGAATTTCTGCTGAAACAAGTGCAGTCAGTCGGCCTGTCCTGCAGAATGTGTGTTCTCTTTATCTGCCTTAAGCGTCTAGTGTGTGTGTGTGTGTGTGTGTGTGTGTGTGTGTGTGTGTGTGTGTGTGTGTATAGCTTATTTACGAATACCACGGCACACCACTATGTGTAATGAGATCAAGGGTGGCAAGAATGCTAATTGGATCATGAAAAATAATACATTTGTTGATTTGTTCTTGCTAATTAATTCTTGCAATGCCAGAGCAAAGTACAGGAATGCAAACTCGTGAAGGGCAATAAAGGTGCCAGGTCCACTAAGTTTTTCATATATATTTTAAAGAATTAGCTAAAAGCACCAATTCTAGCGATTTTATTGGTTCAAGTATAGCTAAATTAAAGCACAACTGTGTAGAATTGGCTGCAAAAATAAAGGGTATTTTGGTGTGGCTTGATTCTGTCACAAATTCTTTGAATTTATTTACTGATTAGTTCAGTGACCCCTTCTGGAGATGCCACTAGGTGGCATCAAATGAGCGTCATATGTGCACCGAGTGAGTCATTGAATCATTTTGAGTCGTTCACCACCGAAATCTGCCAAGAGACTTTATAGTATTTAAGCAGCAAAACAAAGCAGATCTATAGTTTTCCTTCAGTTTGAGCATAATTTTTTCATCCAAAAAGACAAACAATAATAATCTAATACAAGTGAGTTTTAATAGCATCCTTCTCCTTTATTACATTTACATTTATGCATTTGGCAGACGCTTTTATCCAAAGCGACTTACAGTGCAATTATTACAGGGACAATCCCCCCGGAGCAACCTGGAGTTAAGTGCCTTGCTCAAGGACACAATGGTGGTGACTGTGGGGATCGAACCAGCAACCTTCTGATTACCAGTTTACCAGTTATGTGGTTTAGACCACTACACCACCACCACTCCATTATTAAAACTTGAATGGCAACATATCATCTCAGTTACTGTCGTAACATCCGTTCCCTCATGGAGGGAACAAGACGTTGCGTCCCTCTTGCCAGAACACTTTACTAGCCGCTGAAATGTCCGGGACCTTACTCTCGGCTCCTCAGCTCAAAACCTGTCTGAACAGATGCACGCTTCCCTCCTTATATGTCGGATGTCCAGTGGAGGGGCATGCAAATTTTGTCCGCCAATTCTCATTGGCCCTTTCTCAAAGATAGAGGTAACCGAGGCTCTCAAGATCCATTCCTGTCAGACACAGATTCACTGTGCACGCACTGCTGCAGCCAAGCACGTGATTGGCCGTAGCTGTAACCAATAAAGCGATCTGCCTCGGTAGGACTGTGTTTGACAAGCACGCGATTGGCCGTAGCTGTAACCAATAAAGCGATCTGCCTCGGTAGGACTGTGTTTGACAAGCACGCGATTGGCCGTAGCTGTAACCAATAAAGCGATCGGCCTCGGTAGGACTGTGTTTGACAAGCACACGATTGGCCGTAGCTGTAACCAATAAAGCGATCTGCCTCGGTAGGGCTGTGTTTGACAAGCACACGATTGGCCGTAGCTGTAACTAATAAAGCAATCTGCATAGGTAGGACTGTGTTTGCCAAGCATGCAATTGGCCATAGCTGTAACTAATAAAGCGATCTGCCTCTGTAAGGCTGTGTTTGATAAGCATGCAATTGGCCATAGCTGTAACCAATAAAGCGATCTGCCTCTGTAAGGCTGTGTTTGACAAGCATGCGATTGGCCGTAGCTGTAACCAATAAAGCGATCTGCCTCTGTAAGGCTGTGTTTGACAAGCACGCGATTGGCCGTAGCTGTAACCAATAAAGCGATCTGCCTCGGTAGGACTGTGTTTGACAAGCACACGATTGGCCGTAGCTGTAACCAATAAAGCGATCTGCCTCGGTAGGACTGTGTTTGACAAGCACGCGATTGGCCGTAGCTGTAACCAATAAAGCGATCGGCCTCGGTAGGACTGTGTTTGACAAGCACGCGATTGGCCGTAGCTGTAACCAATAAAGCGATCTGCCTCGGTAGGACTGTGTTTGACAAGCACGCGATTGGCCGTAGCTGTAACCAATAAAGCGATCTGCCTCGGTAGGGCTGTGTTTGACAAGCACACGATTGGCCGTAGCTGTAACTAATAAAGCAATCTGCATAGGTAGGACTGTGTTTTGATAAGCATGCAATTGGCCATAGCTGTAACCAATAAAGCGATCTGCCTCTGTAAGGCTGTGTTTGACAAGCATGCGATTGGCCGTAGCTGTAACCAATAAAGCGATCTGCCTCTGTAAGGACTGTGTTTGCCAAGCATGCAATTGGCCATAGCTGTAACCAATAAAGCGATCTGCCTCGGTAGGACTGTGTTTTGATAAGCATGCAATTGGCCATAGCTGTAACCAATAAAGCGATCTGCCTCTGTAAGGCTGTGTTTGACAAGCATGCAATTGGCCATAGCTGTAACCAATAAAGCGATCTGCCTCTGTAAGGCTGTGTTTGACAAGCACGCGATTGGCCGTAGCTGTAACCAATAAAGCGATCGGCCTCGGTAGGACTGTGTTTTGATAAGCATGCAATTGGCCATAGCTGTAACCAATAAAGCGATCTGCCTCTGTAAGGCTGTGTTTGACAAGCATGCGATTGGCCGTAGCTGTAACCAATAAAGCGATCTGCCTCGGTAGGACTGTGTTTGACAAGCACGCGATTGGCCGTAGCTGTAACCAATAAAGCGATCGGCCTCGGTAGGACTGTGTTTGACAAGCACACGATTGGCCGTAGCTGTAACCAATAAAGCGATCTGCCTCGGTAGGGCTGTGTTTGACAAGCACACGATTGGCCGTAGCTGTAACTAATAAAGCAATCTGCATAGGTAGGACTGTGTTTGCCAAGCATGCAATTGGCCATAGCTGTAACCAATAAAGCGATCTGCCTCTGTAAGGCTGTGTTTGACAAGCATGCGATTGGCCGTAGCTGTAACCAATAAAGCGATCTGCCTCTGTAAGGCTGTGTTTGACAAGCATGCGATTAGCCGTAGCTGTAACCAATAAATCGATCCGACTCAGTAGGACTGTGTTTGCCAAGCACGCGATTGACTACTGCTGTAATCAAGCTGGTGTCCGACCCCCGATTAATATTATTATATTTTGTATTTATGCAGCTACTTATTTTGTGTAATTTGATAATTTTCAATGACACAACTGACATACTTTCACATCACACTAGTGTGCACAGTTGCTGGGAAACACAGGTGTACATTACTCTATGAAAGTTGCTGCATTTGTATACTGCTTTGCTTATGCTTACGTTTTTGATTTAGTATTCGTAGAAAGAACTACATGCAGCCCTAGCAAACTGCATCATCTCGAGTCTCAGACTTTATTGTTGCAGCTGTGAAGGGGTCTACTGAGAGAATCAATGTATATGTGTGGCTTTTGATGGAGGAATATGTGTGGGGAACTGAATGTGTAAGTTTGAGATGGCAGAACTAAGAAAATATTCCAGCAGATCTTTGTAAGTTTTGCCCAGCAGGGGTGGCACCATGAATAGCAATATCTTGAGCAGGCCAGAAGTTGCTCTCAATCAAACTTCTTTTACACATCTATGGAGGATTTACTTTAGAGTTGGTTCAAACCAAACTTATCTTTTTGCTTCCCTTCCAACTTCAACTAACTAACTAAACTAGTGATGCTAGGTAACGACAACATTTTAGTTGCATGATAGTGGTGCAGGGCTGTTTTTAAAATACTGTAGCTTTTCTAGTAATAAGCATCTTTCATCAAAGTAACGGCCTCACGGACAGAGTGCAACATTATTGTATTTGTCACATTTTATTGAGCCATGAACATTCGAAATTATATTACATGGTTCACTTCATGTATCATGGCAGTTTCCTGGTGAAACTAGAGGTGCTACAACAACTATGACTTTTATTCACTTTCACACAAATCACGAGTAAAACGGCTGATTATCAGTTCATAAACACTTACTTTTCACCCTGTTCCTCACACAATGTTATCTTATGACATCTAAACACTTTAACTATAGCGCATGACTCTTATATGACTTATAAGCAGGGGTAGTTCAAATGATAGAGCGTTGCACTTGTGATGTAAAGGACCAGGTACGATTCCTGTAGACTGTGTCGATTTTGTTGATTTAAAACTCGATAGAGCATTAACCTTAACCTCGTCTGTTTTGGAGAATATTGCACTCGCTTTTAGCGCCACACAGTGGACATTTCACCTCAGAACTGCTGTAATACGTGTAAGGAACCATGTAATGTAATTTAGCAAGGGAGTAAGAGTAACACTGGAGTGGTGGTGTAGTGGTCTAAGCACATAACTGGTAATCTGGTAATCAGAAGGTTGCTGGTCCGATCCCCACAGCCACCACCATTGTGTCCTTGAGTAAGGCACTTAACTCCAGGTTGCTCCGGGGGGATTGACCCTGTAATAAGTGCACTGTAAGTCACTTTGGATAAAAGCATCTGCCAAATGCATAAATGTAAATGTAAATGTAAACTTGTCTGTAGTTTAACTACTTAAAATTATTAGGAGCCTGATACGCTACAGCTTTCCCAACACTCCCAAATCACCACCCTCTCATATTTGTATTATTTGTTTAATCGTTCGGTGTTCTATTAGATTTAAAGTATTCGTTGCAGTGAGGCTTTGAGAATGGAGTCATGCCAGTGCTGGATGGAAAGTGGGCACTTGTAATTCACTGATGTGCTGGTGTGCTGGGAGATGAGGGCTGGCCAAGCCTATAGGAAGTGAATTATATCCTCCCAATTAAATCTGGGCATCGATGAAATATTGAATTGGAAACTCTTGAACATTCCAGTCACGGCGAGGTGCTGCATAAAATGGACTGCCTCCCTGGGCCTGTCAGTGGCAAGGCTGGTCTTGATGACGCACACACACACACACACACACACACACACACACACACACACACACACACACACACAGTAATTTACTCATTTTTTTAAATATTTTTTTTCCATATGGATTTCCGTATACCCACTTAAAGCATAAGGATACGTAACAACGTTTTTGTCACTTTCATTAATAAATTCACCTCACCTGTGTTGTGAAGCACTGACTTTTGGACCATTTGGAGCTTCTGTGGCATGTGACCTGCATCTGACGTCATCTACCAAAGAACAACAACACAGTTGCTTGGCGGTCATTCTCGGCGCAAGTTTGAAATGAACTAATGTGAATCACTAAAGGAGATATGACACGAAAGCCAACTCAAACTACACTTGCAGTGTTTTCGCAAGCCTGTCCCTGAATGCACTGCCGCTACGGGTGACACTGCAGCTGCAGAAGATGACACGAACGTTAATCTACAGAAAATGAAGTGCTGTAAAGTTTTATATTTGACATTCGTTTGACATTCGCGACAATACCCATTAAACTCTCCATGTCGATAACATTTTCAAGCATGGACATGAGCTGGTTTTCTTTGCCAAGCACAATTGAAATGTAAAAACAGATTTTTTTTTTCGTATACATTTTATTAGCCCTATAAATCAATTAAACAATTTGATATTATGACATCACAACAAATATGAAATATTCTTAAAAATATCCCTTTCATGACACAAGACTCTACTTGAGTCGGTCAGTGTCTGTTGGCCCAAAGTACCCAGACAGGTGCTGATGGTAAGGTCCCACTTCTTAGTGGCTCCAGGTTCAGCAGCAGCACCCCCAACTCCTCCTCTGAGTGAGCAGCAATTACCAGATCATCGGCAGACATAACATGGTTGAGGAATAACTAGCCAATCCCTTGACCACACCCGGGCATCGATCAGCCTCCCATTGGATCTTAACCAGATGGAATTTCCTCCAGTACAGCCATTGAAGGCTTCACGAACTACGTGACCGAAATAGATGTTAAATAAAGCAAGAGGATATCCCCGTCACACCTCAAGGCTTACAGGAAATGGCTCTGACTCCCAGCCACATAGTTTTACACTGACCATCATGAGGGTCCTTAATGATCATGAGCAGAGGTTCAGGGACTCCGAAAGCACGAAGAACAACCCAGAGCCCAGGCCTATTGATGGTATCATAGGCCTTGACCAGGTCAATAACTCAGACACAAACATTATTATTTCTTATATCTCCCCTTCTCCCGCACTCATTGATCCACCACACTAACGTTAGTGAAGTTAGCTAGTTCTAGATGCAATTCAATATACCACCAATCCCCTGCTGTTAATGATAACGTATATGCTACTTTTATTTACCAGGTAACGTTACGAAAGCATCTGGTTCGTTTTCTGTACCCGTAGGATAGCATCAGCCTCATCTGGCTCTTTTTCTAGTGCAGTTAAGTTAGTTTTATATTTGACATTCATTTGACCTTCGCGACGGTACCCATTAAACTCTCCGTGTCTATAACATTTTCAAGCCAAACCAAATTGGAAATGCATGAGTGGGTTTTCTTTGCAGAGCACCAAAATGAATCAAAAGTTTTTTATTTTTTATCATATAAATTTTATTAGCCCTATAAATCAATTAAACAATTTAACCATTTGATATTATGACATCACAACAAATATGAAATATTCTTAAAAATATCCCTTTCATGACACAAGACTCTGTTTGTGGACTTTACATTCCACATGTTTTCAATTAAATATGGTGTAAATGTTTGTCATATTCTAATTCCATTAAACTCAATGACCATTTCATCTAGAGACATAAAACCAACTGCAAAGCACTTATATGGCACAAGGCTTATTTTTGGGTTTACACATTCAGCACTTTTTATAGAGGTTCAATTATCCCTATAAATCTATTAAACTCAGTGAATGTAGACTATAATATCTGTATAAAAAAGTGCTGAATGTGTAAACCCAAAAATAAGCCTTGTGCCATATAAAGAATAATATTCTGAGGCCTGGTCCACACTAATCTTTCTCTCTCCGTTTTGGCCTTCCGTCCACACTGAGACTGCGTTTACATTTACATTTACATTACATTTATGCATTTGGCAGACGCTTTTATCCAAAGCGACTTACAGTGCACTTATTACAGGGACAATCCCCCTGGAGCAACCTGGAGTTAAGGGCCTTGCTCAAGGGCCCAACAGTGGCATCTTGGTGGTGCTGGGGCTTGAACCCCCGACCTTCTGGTCAGTAACCCTGAGCCTCAACCACTGAGCCACCACTGCCCGTTTAGGTCCGCGAAAACTCTAAAGTGAGTACAATTGAAAACGGCGATTTCGCGTTGTAGTGTGGACCGTGAAAACGGACGCATTGGAAAACGATGATGCATTTTTAGTCATGTGATCTATCCAACCAAAACAATCAAGATGGTGGCCCGTGTTATAGCGGCGCTGTTGTGCCTGATACTCACTTTGATAGCGTTGTTAAAAAATAAATGTCACTTTGTGCAACCTTCACATTGCGTTCCTTCAAAGGCGACGGGAAGTTTACTCGGAATTGGTGTCCGGTGACGGAACACGAGGACAATCGCGCTTCAGACCGCACATTCAGCGGGGATTTCCCGCATGCGCAGTGACACGATTTAAGCGTTTTCATACGTTTCAATGTGAACGAGCAACTTCTGGAAAACGCTTGAAAATGTTAATGCCCCACTGCTCCAGGCAGCCGGCAGTGAGCTCCTCGCGGATTGCGGCCAATCCTCTGCGTCCAACATCCCCCGGTGGATGGCCATGGCTGCTCCTTTGGGGTGGATTGTAGTGGCGAGGACTCTACGATGGCGCATCCCTCCTCCTTTTCTGGCTGGAACTGGACAAAGCATCAAAGTAATGTTTTTAATAAACTTAAACACAAAGACACACAAACATAAACACATACAGGGCAGCTGCCTGTAGCTCTCTCTCTCAAACTATCTTATCTCGTTGCATTTATCCCTCTCCTCGGCTGATTAGCATGATTGTGAGGGCCGGGTGTGCGTAGTCATGGCTCGTCCCCGCCCTCCTCTTGTCACACTGCCCTAATATATTTCATAAAACTATATTAAAAATACAAAACATAGTTAATGTAGTGTTACTATAGTAAATTTGCAAAAGAGAATTTTGTGCCGAATTAAAATGGTTTTCCCAACACGTGGTGCAATTCTCACTGGTTCTCACAGCGCTGTTTAGAATGATTGTGCTGTGCAGTTGCATATTATACATTTATACAATTTATTTATTGACATTTCTATTTCAATAGTTATGGCAAAAACATCAGTTAATAATGCATCATAATCACACGGGAAGTCAGCATGTTTCTGAGAGCTCCGGTGTTCTGGAATCAGCCACATTATGCCGACATAGTGACAAGCAGAATCTCCTATCAGACATTTTACACCACCTCCAGCACGTTTACCTTCCTTTGTGGCACGACCGTAAGCACATTACATCAGTAGCGTAGGGAGACCTGCGTTCAGGTCCCACGTTGAAACTAGGATCTAATGCTTTACCATAATCCATGACAAGCAATTTGAAGGTTGCATTTTCCCCTCTAACATTACGGGCTCTATTTCCTTCCCTTACAGATCCTTTTCCTTCCTACAACCGTGCACAATGTCTAACCCTAACCTTAACCTAACCCTACATTTTCGTGAGTGTTAATTTGAAGTGCAATATTCGTTGGTGGGAGTGTTTGCACTACTGTGGGTATGCAAAGCACTATATGTTTCAATACCACCTCTTATTTGGACAAAGTCCAATTTGAGTTCCTGCATTTACAGTTTGGAGATTTCACCAGCAGGTGATAAAGTCCATGTCCAAATTCGGAAAGTACAGAACAACAAATTATGCCCCTTTAATCGCTATTGTAGCCGTTTGTTGAAACAAGGTTATGGTTTATTTTTTTCAATTGTTATTATTTTAATGGTTATGTTTATATCTATTAAGGGAATGAACTATAATAGGATGCAGATGGTGGAATAACCGGAGAAGAACCTCAGAATTAAACTGCACTTGACCCATCCCATTTGCGCATTGCATGGGCATTTTCACCAACCCCACTTGCACCTAGGCTCACCGCATACTTGCACAAAAATACCAAATCTCCATGGCCATTCCCATTGACTTTGTGCTGATGGTTTGAAGCACTACACGGCACTTAAAGCTTGTGATCTTAATATAGGGCTCTACATTTTTACTCCACTGATGGTTAGGTTTAGGTTTGGGTTTAGGTTGGGGGTTCAATTTATAAAATACTCACTCTTACTGTATTACAGTTAAAAACAACTCGCTTCACAACTCACTTTTGGCGCCACTCTGTGGATATTTCACCAGGAAACTGGAGCACACATATGCTCAAATGCCCAAAAACACACACCGATTTAGCCACTGGGGGTAGATTTAACTTTTCGGTAAACGCAGAAAGATTTTAGCTAAAGAAGATTCAAACTAATATTTCAGATTTTCCTTTTTTGCTGTTTATTGATTTTAATTTCTTTATTTCAGAATGATTTTTTTTAGTTTAAGTAAAAAATATCCAATGATATATTTGAAATATAGATAGGTCCCAGTCTGCTCTACAAACAAGTATTATTAGTCAGGATTCCTACCGGTTGAGAAAATGTTATTTATTTTTATTTCAGTAGACATTTCATTTCGTGTAAAGTAGACGTAGTCTTTGGTACAGGATTAATGTGCTTTACCTTCTTTCCTTGTCACTGAAATTATAGGCAATAAAACGAAATCATGAAAATGGCATCACTTCCTGTCATATTCTAATAGAGTGGTTTTATATTGCTTATAATAGAGAGGCTGTGTGTATGTTTATATGAGAGAGAGAAAATTGAAAGGGGAAACTCAAGCCAAGATGTGGCTGTTGATTTATATATATTAAAGGTTTTAGAATCTCACCCCATCTTTGTGGGTATGAATTATTTATCCTGTGATGTAAATGTGGCATATCACCAGAACACATGGGCGCACCGGGGACTGATTGTATGGAAATTGTCTCCGTCAAAGAGCTTTTAAATGTCTCCTGGACAATATGGCGGAGGAAAACACGAAAGGTGTCTGCAACCGCATAAAAGTGGCTTTTTGGTCTACCGTGGTGGCATGAAAGGCATTGTCACCCCTTGAGATGCCTTGTTTAAAATGCATGATCCCAGTGGTTCGTCAATACTCATGGACCATCTGTGGTGGGAAAACATAGGAAGATGTTCGTCTGATCTCCAGGGCAATGCTCCTCTACCCTCATGTTGTTCCAAACCTGTAAAACTTTCTTTCTTTACTCGTGCAACACAAAAGGTTGGGCTTCTCCATGACAACCGCACTACCGTGGTATTGCTGTGCCACCAGCAGTGATGTGCACCTAGATGTGTCAAGACCTTGCGGAATCCTGAACTTGTTTTAATATAATTACTATAAGGCAATATTGATCTACTAGCTGCTTTTTAACTGTTTTAAGGATTACTCATGCTTTTAGAGATGTATTAATTTTCTGTTTGTGCTACATAGCGAATTTCAACTCATTTTAGCTCATAACGTAGAAGTTCAGCTGTGCATTTGCTTCAACTGTCCCATGTGTGTCAAACATGTTGAGTGATCCAAACATCATCTGCATTCTGAAACTGAACTTTTGATCAGATTTTTGGAGTGAACACACTTAACTGCATAGAGAGATATAGGATGCTCCCTATTTAGTGCATGACTTAACCTCCAGTGTGCTCTCTGTCTGCACTGGTCTCAGAACAGTTATAGGAGAGCTATAGGATGCTCCCTTGCTCCCTATTTAGTGCATGACTTAACCTCCAGTGTGCTGTCTGTCTGCAATGGTCTCAGAACAGTTATAGGAGAGCTATAGGATGCTCCCTTGCTCCCTATTTAGTGCATGACTTAACCTCCAGTGTGCTGTCTGTCTGTACTGGTCTCAGAACAGTTATAGGAGAGCTATAGGATGCTCCCTTGCTCCCTATTTAGTGCATGACTTAACCTCCAGTGTGCTGTCTGTCTGCACTGGTCTCAGAACAGTTATAGGAGAGCTATAGGATGCTCCCTTGCCCCCTATTTAGTGCATGACTTAACCTCCAGTGTGCTGTCTGTCTGCACTGGTCTCAGAACAGTTATAGGAGAGCTATAGGATGCTCCCTTGCTCCCTATTTAGTGCATGACTTAACCTCCAGTGTGCTGTCTGTCTGCACTGGTCTCAGAACAGTTATAGGAGAGCTATAGGATGCTCCCTTGCTCCCTATTTAGTGCATGACTTAACCTCCAGTGTGCTGTCTGTCTGCACTGGTCTCAGAACAGTTATAGGAGAGCTATAGGATGCTCCCTTGCTCCCTATTTAGTGCATGACTTAACCTCCAGTGTGCTGTCTGTCTGCAATGGTCTCAGAACAGTTATAGGAGAGCTATAGGATGCTCCCTTGCTCCCTATTTAGTGCATGACTTAACCTCCAGTGTGCTGTCTGTCTGCACTGGTCTCAGAACAGTTATAGGAGAGCTATAGGATGCTCCCTTGCTCCCTATTTAGTGCATGACTTAACCTCCAGTGTGCTGTCTGTCTGCACTGGTCTCAGAACAGTTATAGGAGAGCTATAGGATGCTCCCTTGCCCCTATTTAGTGCATGACTTAACCTCCAGTGTGCTGTCTGTCTGCACTGGTCTCAGAACAGTTATAGGAGAGCTATAGGATGCTCCCTTGCTCCCTATTTAGTGCATGACTTAACCTCCAGTGTGCTGTCTGTCTGCACTGATCTCAGAACAGTTATAAGAGAGCTATAGGATGCTCCCTTGCTCCCTATTTAGTGCATGACTTAACCTCCAGTGTGCTCTCTGTCTGCACTGGTCTCAGAACAGTTATAGGAGAGCTATAGGATGCTCCCTTGCTCCCTATTTAGTGCATGACTTAACCTCCAGTGTGCTGTCTGTCTGCACTGGTCTCAGAACAGTTATAGGAGAGCTATAGGATGCTCCCTTGCTCCCTATTTAGTGCATAACTGAACCTCCAGTGTGCTGTCTGTCTGCACTGGTCTCAGAACAGTTATAAGAGAGCTATAGGATGCTCCCTTGCTCCCTATTTAGTGCATGACTTAACCTCCAGTGTGCTGTCTGTCTGCACTGGTCTCAGAACAGTTATAGGAGAGCTATAGGATGCTCCCTTGCTCCCTATTTAGTGCATGACTTAACCTCCAGTGTGCTGTCTGTCTGCACTGGTCTCAGAACATTTAGAAATGCATCTTATTTTCATCCTAACTCCATATAAAGACTCTGAAAGACACATTTATCAGCTTTTGGATGAACACATTTATTCTCAATGTGATAATGCACAGAAAATATATATTAATGCATTTATAATGTTAATGAATAGAATCATATTGTACAGAGATGATAAAATAAAATAACAATGTAAGCAAAATGACGTGTTAATGTTGAAAGTTATTCAAAATAACAAACATGTTTTTTCTACTTTTAAGGAAATGTGGTGCAAGTATACACGTATGTGGACATCACGTTTATCAGCGCACTGACGCACGGACAATGAACAGATTTTTGAAGCGGCATATCAAACGAAACTAGAGACTCTCCTCTTTACAACCAAACAGGTTTCAATTAAAAAAAAATTTGAGATTTGATACCAGAGTCACTTTTGTTGACACTGTGTCTGTAGACGCGCTTCCGTTGTCCCGGAAATCAACGGCATGTTGTTGAGTCACGTGACTTGGTGCGCCAGACATTTAACCCTTTAAATAACAGTCTAGAGTCTTGTAAACAGAATTCACTAATGTTTTATTCTTTTTAAATTATGCATTGCATATAGCAAAGCTAAAATGCAATGTCCTAGGGAGAGGTGATTACTGCTTTTGGAAAAGGTCATAAGGCATCAGTGTATTACTCCCTGCTAATTCACACTCTGGGGACAGAGATTTAACTTCTCTAGAGATTATGGGGGAAAGATTTAAACTTGGTATTGGAGGAGGGATTGTGGGATAAACTAAAAATGTTAAGTCTGCATCTAGAGATGGAAGGGTGCGCCTTATGCAATTAAAGATTTTACATAGATTCTATTGGACCCCCTCTAGATTATATAGGCTTGGTCTTAAAGACACACCCACCTGCTGGCGATGCCAATCAGAAGTTGGAGACACAACCCATGTCTTTTGGAGGGGTGTTAAGATCCAAGATTTTTGATTGAAGGTTCAGAGTTATTTGTGTGACGTTTTGGGCACTCAGATTTTACTTTGCCCCAGACTCTAAATGGTAAATGGTCTGCACTTATAAAGCACCTTTTTAACATCAGTGGTATTCAAAGCGCTTTACACTGTGTCCCAATCACACACACACACACACACATACAGCAATGATGGCAAAGCTGCATGTAAGGTGCTAGTCTGCCATTGGGAGCAACTTGGGGTTCAGTGTCTTGCCCAAGGACACTTCGGCATGTGGAGTCATGTGGGCCGGGAATCAACCCACCAACCCTGTAATTTGTGGCCGAACCGCTCTACCAACTGAACCACAGTCGCTCCACTCTGTATTTTGGGTAATGGGGCGGTCATCTGGGGGACAAATATATATACAAAATTGGGTTCTGGCTAGTATTATGATTGGCAGACAAATAATTTTAAGTGATTGAAAGTCAGACACAATACCATCATTTCCAGGTTGGTGTGCGGAGATGGGGATGGTGGCAGCTTTCAAGGAGGTAGAAGGCTGGGGCTTGGGGACTTGTTTATCAGTAAGTGGGGTAGGTATTTGACTGTTTTTGGGGACTCTCGGGGAAGGGATGGGGAGGGAGAAGTTTAGTTCAATTATGTATGTTTATTATAAATTTAATATGTTTTATTTGTGTATATTATTTTATGTGACCTCAGGGGTGTTAGTTGGGGGGGTTAGTGTTTGGGGAGAGATATTAGTGGGAGGTGTGTTTGGCATTATTGTGGCAGACAAGTAAAGCATTAATAAAAAAATACAAAAAGTGGCTTAGAAGGAAATATATTTATTTACGAATATTGGACATAAGCCTAGTTTTTGACACTAATTTAGTTGACGAGATAAACAACATCTGAGCGTGTTTTTAGTGCAGCTGGTGGATTTCTGGTTTTTGGTCATGTTGAATCGTCAAGTTCATCTATAGGCTTGGAAATGAATTGATAAGGAAGGGATTTATATTGAGAAACACTGAGGTAAGCTCCATGCACAGTGCGTTCAAAAGTATTCAGACCCTTCACATTTTGTTATGTTGCAGCCTTTTGCTAAAATGCTTTTTTTTCACATCAATCTACACTCCATACCCCATCATGACAAAACAAGGTGATCTCTGGAGAACCAGAGTGACCATCGGGTTCTTAGTCACCTCTCTTACCAAAGACCTTCTCCCCCGATTACTCCGTTTGGCCGGTCGGTCAGCTCTAGGAAGAGGTCCTGGATGTTCCAAACTTCCATTTAAGAATTATGGAGGCCACTGTGCTCTTGAGAACCATCAATTTAGCCAAATGTTTTTTGTAGCCTTCCCCAGATCTGTGCCTCGACGCAGTCCTGTCTCTGAGCTCTGCAGGCAGTTCCTTTGACCTCATGGCTTGGTGTTTGCTCTGATATGCATTTACAGCTATAATAACGGACTGGTGCAGAGCCAACAACCTGTCTCTGAACGTGGATAAAACAAAAGAGATGGTTGTTGAATTCAGGAGAGCACAGAGGGACCACTCTCCACTGAACATCGACGGCTCCTTCGTGGAGATCGTCAAGAGCATCACATTTCTTGGTGTTGGTGTTCACCTGGTGGAGAACCTTACCTGGTCTGTAAACACCAGCTCCATAGTCAAGAAAGCCCAGCAGCATCTCTACTTTCTGTGAAGGCTGAGAAAATCCCATCTCCCACCCCTCATCCTCACCACATTCTGTAGAGGGACTATTGAGAGAGTTCTGAACAACTGCATCATTGCCTGGTTTGGGAATTGCACCATCTTGGATCACAAGACCCTGCTGTGGATAGTGAGAACATCTTTGGGGTCTCTCTTCCCTCCATCACAAACATTTACACCACATGCTGCATCCGCAAAGCCACAAGCCACTGGCATTGTGGATGACCCCATGCACCCTCAAACAAACCCTTCACCCTCATGCCGTCTGGCAAATGGTATCAAAGCATTCGGGCCCTCACGGCCAGACTGTGTAACAGCTTCTTCCCCCAAACCATCAGACTCCTCAATTCCCAGAGACTAGACTAACACCACACACACACACATTCATACTCAATTGAACATTGAACACATTAGCAATTAGACCTGGAGGAAAGTTGTTTCACTGTGTACTGTACCTGCTGTAAATGATTCAAATGACAATAAAGCCACCCTTGACCTTAACCCTTGACAAGTGTAAAACTATGAAGTCCAAGCCTCATTTTCTCTTTAAAAGAGATGTTGTTTGTAATGTCTTTCATTCATAATTACATCAAAGTGAAAATCTTTTAAATATTTGAGTTGTTAAAAGGTTTAAAATGCATCCTATATATTTGTATTTGTTTATTTACGCCATTTATCTGTTATAATAACACTGTACGTTTGAAAATCTTGTCATTTATACAGCGACGGTGCTGATTTATAACAGCTGCGCTTCAATGCACAAACTTGTTAACGTGTCGCAGGTGATTGAGTCATAAGTGTCCCAATATTCAGTGGATCAGTACCGTTTCCAGTGCCCGAATTAGTGTTCACAATATACTGATCCACAACATAGGGAGAATAGGGAACTGTTTGAGACTCAGGGTTTGTGTTTTGATAGGAGGTTGTGCTGGCTGCATACACTCGTGCACATTGCTGCCATAATGCCTGAAATGGCTGATTTTACGATGGTCCATCAGTGAGCACCAATGGAGCGTGTAACACAGGGTGTGATCTCTGCAGTATCTTACTCAAACATTACACCCGTTGATTCTTTCACTCCATTTGTCTTGCGTCTCCATCGGAGCGCTCCAGTGCACATTTGCATCTCTTTGTGCTTTTCATTAACTGCAACAATCGCATTAGCATTGTGAATGTAGTCATGCATGTTGTGTACCTCGACTCTCACATCCAATCTGATTTACATTCAGTGTAAATGTTGGTCTGTTTTTCTCTCTAATTATCCAGTTATATTTCTCCCTTTATAACCATAGGTATAATACATACATATATATATATATATATATATATATATATATATATATATATATATATATATATATATATTAGTTTTAAATGCTGAATATCTACATAATAGGTATGTATAAGTGTGTGTGTGTGTGTGATATATATGTATATATGTATATATGTATGTGTGTGTGTTTGTGTGTATGTATATATGTGTGTGCGTGTTTGTGTGTATGTATATATGTGTGTGTATGTATGTATATATATAAGTATGTGTGTGTGTGTGTGTGTGTGTGTATATATATATATGTGTGTGTGTGTGTGTATGTATGTATATATAAGTATGTGTGTGTGTATGTATGTATATATATATATATGTGTGTGTGTGTGTGTGTGTGTGTGTATGTATATATAAGTATGTGTGTGTGTGTGTGTGTGTGTGTGTGTGCATGTTTGTGTATAGATATGTATGTGTGTGTGTGTGCGTGTATTTATCACTTTATGGGGACCAAATGTCCCCATAAGGATAGTAAAACCCGAAATTTTTGACCTTGTGGGGACATTTTGTTGGTCCCCATGAGGAAAACAGCTTATAAATCATACTAAATTATGTTTTTTGAAAATGTAAAAATGCAGAAAGTTTTCTGTGAGGGTTAGGTTTAGGGGTAGGGTTAGGTTTAGGGGATAGAATATAAAGTTTGTACAGTATAAAAACCATTATGTCTATGGAAAGTCCCCATAAAACATGGAAACACAACGTGTGTGTGTGTGTGTGTGTGTGTGTGTATGTATGTGTGTGTGTGTGTGTATATGTGTGTTTGTATATACCTGTTAGGGTGCAGACGAGGGCAGACAAGGAGTGGGATCTAACTGCGGGTTTTATTGAGAACAAAGTGAAAACAAACAAACAGAACAAAATAAATATCCACAATGGGAAAACTGAAACTAAAACAAGAAAACATCGAAGGAACACGGACTGGGGAAACATGGCAGGATGAACACGGCTAGAGAGGTAACAGAGGAAACGTCAGGATACAAAAACATCTGAAACGTTAATACAGTAGAAACATTATCAACATTCAACGAACGACAAGGAGTGGAGAACAAACAGGGTTTATATACACAGACACAATAAAGACTAAACGAGACACAGGTGAGAACAATGATGAGTGCAGGCAGTGAGGGAGGCCGGGAATTGTGGGAATTGTAGTTTTTTACAAGGACAGTGAGACTCGGGGCGGACAACAAGGAAAACGTGACATGGAATGTGATCGGTGAAGGGTGAAACGGAAAACACGGGGCAGACAACAAGGGATCGTGACAGTACCGCTGTTAAAACGCTCCTCAGATCACATCATTTATATGTATAAATGTTTTCCAACTGAATAGACTAAATATTAAATTAAACAAAGGACAATAACATGCAAAGTAATCTCTTCAGTTATCAAAATACATTTTGAATGTAACTATACTCTGATTACATCTATTAAATTGTACTAATGCAGTTACTAATATTTTGTATTTTAAATACGTAATCCCATTACATGTATTCCATTTCTCCCCGACCCTGTATATATGTAGCTCTATAGTAATACATATATTTAAAAATAAAGTCCAACATGTCATGTGTTTTTGCTGTTAATATGGATGCAAAAAGATCCGATCTGCACCAGATATATACAAAAATTGGGAAATATATTAGTGTAAATGCAGTCTATTTTTTCTCTTTTTCTCTCCTCTAAATTTGATAACGCTATGGGAATGTGCAGAGCAGTTTCGGATCATGTGATATTGGAAGGATCGGCCTGAATAATTCAGATCCCAGTTATAGAAACTGAAGGAGATTGACATTGATGAAGCTGGCAGAGTTTGAGTGTAAATGAGTAAAGCATTGAGACAATACAAAAAAAGTATCTGTAAAAGCTATGTATTTGAACACAGCCTATTTTTTACAGATGTTTCATTGACGAGATTAACTCTGCTTCTGAACCAGTGCAGCTGGAACAATCATAATTTCACCATGTTAGTAATTAACACAATTAGGATAACATTTTCACGCATGTTAATTGCCCAAAGTTTTACTGCAAAGTGATGTTTTTTTTTGTTAATTGGTTAACGTTTGTACAATTTTGCTATGAACTACTGGTATTTGGTCGTGTTGAATCTTCGAGTTCAGCTATAGGCCTATTAAAACATTTGGTCATTTGAATAAAGGAGACATCCAAAATGTGTCATTCTAGTTGCACTCCAGGAAAGGATTGAAAAACACTGAGGTTGGCTATACAGTATGGTGCAGTAACACAGATCTTTTTAAAAACAAAGCAAATTATGATTATTATTTAAATTTATTTGGATTTGTTATTTTGGATATTTTGTGATATTTTGTATATGTACAATGATGCACTTTTTAAAGTTTGATTGACAACGCATAAGTTGTGTAAATTGCATAACAGAGAGCAGCTCAGACATTCTGAGGATGAGTATAAGATGACAGAACTTATTTATATATATATATATATATATATAATTAATGTATTCTTATTTAATTTACTATTTATGGTAAAAAAAAAAATTTGAGCTCATAACAACATCAACAACAACAATAATAATAATAATAATAAAAAAAAATGTAATTAAGTAAAACAAATATAAAAAAATCTAGTTGAAAGGCTAAAAGCCCTGTTGTGGCCGTGTGATGTCAGGCAACAAAATGAAAAGCAAATATTACAGAGACGATCATTTGATTATTTGAGCTTATATGGTGAGGTTAGCACAGTTTGAAAGTGTTATATTGTAGTTACACAACTTTACAATTTTAGAGACATTATATCAAAACTTTTGGTAACACTTTACATAGAACTTGTTTTTTGTAACATCAGTTCTGTGAATGGAATTGCACAAATAAAACATGTTTTCAAAACCACTTTCTGAATACGGCCCTCATCTGTTGTTGGGTAGATGATAGTCCCACATCCCACTCATGCCATTGGATAAGTAATGTTGTTGGGGTGGGTCTAAGCTGGTCGCTCAAAACAAAACAGGAATTTTTATAGTGCCACAAAGACACAATGTGTAAGGTTTTCAAGAAAATTTACTTCTGAATGTCTTATTTGTCTTTACTAGTATTTTCACACCATAAAAGCCACATCAGCTTTAACAACATGAGTTAACATGAAATAACAATGAAACATACTTTTACAGGATTTACATTTATTCATCTAGCACACGCTTTTATCCAAAGTGACTTACAAATGAGGAGAACGATAGAAGTGATTCATCCAACAAAGATGCAACAATATAATAAGTGCTGTAATACAAGTCTCCCAAAGCAAGGAAAGATTATGATGTATAACATGAAGATAGTGTGTTAGTATGAATAGGTAAGGTGTGAAAGCAAAGTGTGTTTAGCTGAAAGAGTTTAAAGAAACAGCCACTCCACCAGTGGTGAACAGACAAGTTAAAGGTCTGGGACATTGATGTTGTGCCTCTATGAGATGGCGCCACAAGGTGCCGTTCACCTGCAGAATGCAGGTTTCTGGAGCAAACACAAGTCTGAAGTAGTGAATTTAGATAGTGGGGTGCGGAGCTTGAGGTTGTTCTGTATGCAAGCATCAATGCCTTGAACTTAATGCGAGCAACCATTGGCAGTCAGTGCAATTTGGTGAAGAGAGGCGTGTCGTGCGCTCTCTCGGGCTCGTTGTAGACCACTCTTGCTTCTGCATTCTGGATCAATTGCAGAGGTTTGTCAGTTCATGCTGGAAGGCCTGCCACAAGTGCATTGCACTAATCCAGTGTGGATGGAACAAGAGCTTGGACGAGGAGTTGTGTATCATGCTCCGATAGGAAGGGCCTGATCTTCCTAATGTTGTACAAGGAAAGTCTACACGATCGGGCGGTCCTTGCGATGTGGTCTGTGAAGTTCAACTGATTGTCAAACACAGCTCCAAGATTTCTGGTTGTCCTGGATGGTGTAATTTTTGACGAGTCGAGCTGAATGGTGAAGTTGTGATAAATTGCTGGGATCGCTGGAAGCTCGAGCAGCTCTTAGCAACGTTGAGTTGGAGGTGGTGGCAGGCTGAGATCTAGGCCGTTACCGTCGAATCATCAGGCTGGAAAGAGAGGTAGAGTTGTGTGTCATCAGCATAGCAGTGATGGGATAATCCATGTGCCTGAATGACAGAACCAAGAGAGGACATGTATCTGGAGAAGCGGAGCGGTCCAAGCACTGAACCCTGAGGCACCCCGCTAGCTAGTTGGTGAGACTTACATACCTCTCTCCTCCAAGACACCCTGAAAGACCTACCTGTGAGGTAAACCGGTGGAGTGCCGTTCCTGTGATGCCCTTTGTCATGAGGGTTGACAAGAGGATCTGGTAGTTTACTGTGTCGAAAGCAGCAGACAGATCCGGCAGGATGAGTACGGATGATTTGGATGCTGCTCTCACCAGGATCAGAGATTCAGTAACATACAGCAGGGCAGTCTCTGTAGAGTGCCCACTTTTGAAGCCAGACTGGTTGCTGTATAGCAGGTTGTTCTGTGTAAGAAAGATATGAGACTTGGTTGAACATAACTCATTCAAATGTTTTAGCGATGAATGAGAGGAGGGATACTGGTCTGTAGTTTTCTAAAAGTGCAGGGTTTAGGGTGGGCTTCTAAAGCAGTGGGGTTACCCGAGCCTGCTTAAATGTGGTGGGAAAGGTACCAGTGAGATGAGATGTATTAATGATTTGAGTGAGAGCAGGTAAGATTGAAGGAGAATTAGCTTGGAGGTGGGAGGGGATACCATCAGGTGATAGGATGGTTGGAATGAAGTTTAGAGACGTCCGCTTCTGAAATGGGAGAGAAGGAAGGAAGAGTGAGTGTGTGTGATGTTAATGTGTGTTTGTGGTGTGGATAATTGACCGCTGTTTATTTGATCTATGAAAACATTTTCAAAGTCGTTAGCTCTTAGAAATGATGCAGGAGGGGTAGAGGTGGGTAAAGAAGAGAGGAACAAGTTTTGAAAAGTGTGCGAGTATCAGAAGAATTGTAATTTTGTTGTGATAGTATGATGTTTTTGCTCTGGAGACATTAGCAGAGAAGGAAGAGTGGAGTGACTGATGTATACTTAGGTCAGCAAGATCTTTCAATTTGCGCCATTACCTTTTCTGCTCCTCCGAGTTTAGAGTGATGTTCACGGAGAACGGCTAGCCAGGGGGTGGAGGCTGTAGCGTGGGCTGGCCTGGATGAGAGGGGACAAATGTTACAAGATGTTAAAGTGGACCATAGAAAGTGAGTAGCATTATTTCATCAAGTGAGGAGAACTGGTTCAAGGGGGAGGTGAGGATGACACCATAGAGGAGAAACGGGAGGGCAAGAGTAATCGTAGGTTACACCAAAATGAGACCTGAGGAGGATTGTGTGTTGCACCAGGAGGCAAGATAAGGTTTAAACTAAGGAAAATGTGAGCAGAAGTGAGCAGTGGAGTAATGACAACATGATCAGTGGAGCAGTTACGTGTGTAGATGAGGTCCAGTTGGTTACCTGACTTGCAAGTTGCTGCAGCGGTGAGTTGATTGAGGTCAAACGAGGCAAACAAATGTATTATTCTTGGTTAACGTTTATTTCAAAATATGCAACTTTTAATGTTAAATATTTATTATTAGTATATGTTAACATTTAGTTAAACTAACAATGAAAACTCATGTTTTCATAAATTAACAGCAGCCAAGATTAATGATTGCTCTCAAAAATATGTAACATTTTAATACAAAGATTAAATTTCTAGGAACATGGATCTTGAGCTAACTTTGTCATTGTCCTTTTCACTTTCTATAAATTTGTGAACATTCCAGCCAAATTAAACCATACTACTCACTACACACACCTTTTGTTGGTGTGGCAAGTCAAGTAAACAACACCGTATTTGCATTTTCACCTATTTGTGTCCCTTTTCACACCAGGCTGTACTTGTTTGATGTGCAAACACACAAAAACACGTCCATATGTAAATTCACCCAGCTCATGAGTTTTAGCTCAAGGTCGTGGAACTGACTTGGTTTAGTTTACACTCCACAAAATGGTTAATTATTAATAAACTAGTGCATGTTTGACAGTGTGTCAAATCGGCTTAATTAGTACTGGCCATCTGTGGTATTTAATAACACACTCAGATGTGTGTGGTGGTCTTGACAAGCTTATTTAGACAGAATAGAGTGTAATAAAGAACCTTAACAGTGGATCAACCTTTCATTATCCATCTCCATTACCAGCTGTGTGTGCCTCGGCCCGTGTAGATCTTTGTACCTCATTGTGAACACAAACCTGTCACACTAATTTGGAAAAAAGAATAGTGTGAATAGCACAGGTTAAGGGAGATGCTGTGGAGAACACAGCCAGTATTACCGAGGCTCAAGGTCTGCTAGAAACAGCTCTTATTCAGTTACACTTTAGACTGGCCCTCAGGAGAAAGAAAGCTACAGATTGTCTTAATGCCGAGCTTGATCAATGTGTCGTATTGAGAATCCAAGTGCCTGCAACACTAATGCTTGACTTCCAAATCTAGTCTATGGAGGCAACATTATAAGGTGGGCTATTCCAAAAAGTAAACTCTGAAGCATTTTTGGTCTGCCACCAAAAAGTTTTCACATTCAATAATTTTTTCACCCCAACTTGGAATGCCCAATTCCGAAAGCACTCCAAGTCCTCGTGGTGGCATAGTGATGAGTGACAGGTGGTGGAGGACGAATCTCAGTTGCAGCCTGCGCATTTTATTATGTTGCTTTCTGAGCACATTACCGCGTGTGGAGGGTTCACGCTATTCTACATTTACATTTATGCATTTGGCAGACACTTTTATCCAAAGTGACTTACAGTGCAATTATTACAGGGACAATCCCCCCGGAGCAACCTGGAGTTAAGTGCCTTGCTCAAGGACACAATGGTGGTGGCTGTGGTGATCAAACCAGCAACCTTCTGATTAAAAGCCCTGTGCTTTAGCCACTACGCCACCACCACTCCACACCACTCTATTCTCCACGCAACTCACTACGCGCCCCACCGACAGCGAGAACCGCATGTGACTCTACCCTCCCTAGCAACCGGGCCAATTTGGTTGCTTAGGAGTCCTGGCTGGGGTCACTCAGCACACCCTGGATTCAAACTCGTAACTCCAGGGGTGATAGCCAGTGTCAATACTCAGACCCTATAACCAGATAACCAGACCCCCCCACACTTGCAAAAAATTGGTCTAATAAAATAGACTCCAATTATTAATAAATAATATGCGTTTATAATCTTAAGATAAACTGATAAAAAAAATAAAATGAATTAAAAAAACACTTTTTTATGTCCTAAATTTGTAAACATGTCATTTTGGTTTTGTTCACCACATCTCCCTCCAGATAGTTTTAATGTATTCAAATAGATGGCAGGAATTACTTGCAAAAAAAATTTAAATTCCTCTATCACCTTCTGATCTGAAATGGAGGTGGCGCACTAACACACTTTAGCCATTGCTGATGTGTTCGCCCAAAATTCAGTCTAATTTTCAGCTCTTGCACCACCCCCATTTGCTCATTGAATATCTCGGACTCTGAGTGGACTAGAAGCTCAATCTAGGTGATGTATAACATTTCACCATTGATAGTCGTTAAATGGAAGTGGAGCGTAGTTCTAGTGGGAAGACCAGCAGGTGCACATCATCACACCATTAGCTGGGTAACTCCTAGCCAATCGCACGTAAGCCAATGCTTTATAAGTCCGCTCACAATCTATCACATTGCTGTTTCGGTGTGCTAACACTGCAACCTCCACCTCCCCACCACCACCAGTTGAGCCCTGTCTCGCAGGGGAGTAGGCTCCTCGCCCCTGCCTCCTATCTCCGGCAGGACATGACGGTTCCGGGTACAACTACCTCGGACTGCTGGACGGGGCCTACGCCAAAGAGAGAGACATCACCTCCCGTTTTACATCTATCAAGTAAATGGCATTCTTCACTCAAGCCTGCGTGTCTTCCCGATAGAACATATATTTCTGATTATTTGTTTAGCATTTTCAGCGGCGCTGCATATTTTGTTCTGGACATCAAATATTTCATATTGGATTACCCAAGCAAGCTCACAGCCTATTAAAAAATGGCACATTTTTTGAGAAATTCCTAAGGTAAATAGCTATTAGCTATTTGGGGCTATTTGGGGTGTTCTAAAAAGGAAAAAAATCGAGGTTACTGTTATGCTTATTAGACTTTCCTCTTGTGTCACCTGAATTGAAATGTATTCTTGCATGAGCTTTGTATGGGAGGCACTATAGGTGTGGGGTTATTTGCTTACTCTGTAGGGTGTCTCAAATTGGTCACTTTCAAGATTCCATTGCTGTTAGGATGCTACCTTAGAAGGCACCAAAGCAGCTCTAGCTTAAATTGTGACTCTCTTGATGTTGAAAATTAGTCTGAACCTCATTACAGAGCAAGAATGACTCGGGAACACTTGTTTCAAATAAGTTACAATTGATAAATTGGCCGTAGCTTTTCAGTCTGCTAAGATATCCCCTCCTCCGTTATCATGGCACTTGTATGCTGAAAGGAAATATATGTGCAGATGGATCCTCTAATGCAAGGTGTTGCCTAGAGATGAAAAATATTACACAAGAAAAATCTGACTCAGCATAGATCACTGCTTAAAGGCAATGTTCGTATAACTAGAAGAGCTTAGTTTAAAAGGAATGGTTCAGGCAAAAATGAGAATTCTGTCATTTATTTACCTTGTGTTGTTCGAGAAAACATATAGTGTATACAATGACCAGTGGTTGACGTTCCATGTCAAATCAACTACATTTCGGAAACTTCCTTGGCTAATGTTTTTTTTTATTTTTTTTTATGAAAGATACACATAAGTGATGACTAAGCCAAAGTATTAAATGCCATGGATCAATATTTAAAGTAATCCATTATGGTATTGAAAATGCATTTCAGTTGTGTTCAGTAATATGGAATGATTATGGAATTCTGCCACAGATACATTGAAGTTCAAAAATGTTTTGAGCAATTTTAAACCGATTTTTAAAAGAAATGTTATGGCTGAACAGTCGCACCACGTGATATTTTAACACCTTAAATATGAAAAATTGACCAATAGCTGACAAGCATGGTAAAGTAAAAAGTAGTTGCATATATTTTCAAGTTACTACGTCGACCCATTATTGTTTATATTTGAACAAATAAAGGTACATTTGACGTTTTAACATTATTTGTACTTCAGATCTTTGTTTTGTTGGACAAGACCCACATTTTGGTTTTCGATCATTGAAAACTGAAAATGTACTCATGGAGCCACATTGAGAGCCCCATATCTCTAGGATTTAACAATTTAGGGCCTTAAAAATGAAGATACAAAACGGAAAGTTTGTTCTAAACCAGAATATAAAAGGATATTAAGATATCTTTAATACTTCTGGAGTTATAGACACTCCAACTTTGGAAAAACAGCAGAAAAAAGTGTTTTTTCTCATTTTTGGACTCGCACCATTGTCATATTATACAACAAGGGGTACTGAAGTCAACTGATTTTAGTAATAGATCTACCAATCTCTGTGTAAACATAAAATAATGACGCTGGCACCTTTCTAAGGTTATTTTATTGACCTGTAGTTTAGGTCCAAAACCAGATTTGAAAATTTCCATTAGGGTGAATTATTCCTTCAAAAGACTGATTTTTACGTTTTTATTTACAAATTTTCTTTCAGTAAAGCAACTCTTTTTCATCACCTTGCCACAGGGCTGACAAATGTTTTAACATTTTAAGCTGCTGATGAGAGCATGTCATCGGCTCGTTCTGTTTGCCCTCTGTTCAAGTCGCAGACCTGCACACAATCACACTTTTGCTATAGAATGAGACTTAGATGACATTTCCCCAATTTCACACTAAGCTGCTTGTATGAAGGCAAGCGGGCAGGAACATGGCCGAGAAGAAGAGGGACGACCAGGGTCAGGATCAAGAGGAAATGTCATTAGAAATGTGTGCGTGAGTGTGTGTAACATGGTGCAGTAAGCCGTGTTATCCTTTAGAGTTAATCGCCTTGTTCTTCCAGCCTGACTGCAGTCATGTCCGTTCCCATGTAATTCAGTCAATGTGAAATTGGCTGACTCTGCTGATGTGTGTAGGCTCTCAAACAGGGGTTTGGTTCTTGGGTGCTCGAACACGCTTTGGCCATCAAACTGGTTTTCGGTGTTCTCAGCTCTTTTGGAACCTCTGTAGCAGGAAGCCCGAATCAGGCCGGTCAGTTCATGCTACATGAGTCCTTAAGCGAGTGCAGACATGTCTAAAGTCCAGACACCAGTCTCCGTGAATGAGCAGGGAATTAAACCGATCAATGCCACATAATTAGGTTTTTCCAACCGTCCCGTATTTTAACGTCTCACACCCAAACTGATGGACCTGAAATAATTATGGTATGATAATTGTTTCTCACCATTGAAGTTCTAAAAACCAGTAAACGCACCTTTTCATGACAGGACATTGCGTTGCGTAACCGGTCCTACTCGACCCGCTCAGAGCGGGATTCGAACCGGTGTCTCCAGCATGGGAGGGGGATGCTCTAACGAGGAGGCTAAAGGCTACAACCCCTAGCGTTAGTCGCTAGTGTGCCTCTTGAGGCCAGTGGAGTGAGGTCACACTTTGTTTAAAGGTGAAGTATATAGTGACTCCAGTCAGGTTTCCCAAGCAACCAAATTGGCCTGGTTGCTAGGGAGGGTAGAGTCACATGGGGTAACCACCTCGTGGTCACTATAATGTGGTTCTCGCTCTCGGTGGGGCGTGTGATGAGTTGTGCGTGGATGTCGCGGAGAATAGTGTGAAGCCTCCACACGCAATATGTCTCCGCGGTAACGTGCTCAATAAGTCATGAGATAAGATGCACGGATAGACGGTCTCAGACATGGAGGTAACTGAGATTCGTCCTCCACCACCCAGATTAAGGCGAGTCACTACGCCACCACGCGGACTTGAGAGTGCATTGGGAATTGGGCGTTACAAATTGGCGAGAAGAAAATAAAAGGTGAAGTGTATATAGGTTTGGGAAGGTTCGTTTTAAAAAGTATTCTACTACAGATTACAGAATACATGCTACAAACTGTCATTTGTAACATATTCTGTTAGATTACTCAAGGTCAGTAATGTTATATAAATACTTTTGATTACTTCTTGCTAGTCTCATGAAGAATAAAACTTTTGCTGTTCATCTTTGCTCTAATATCAAAGGTCTTAATAGACTACTTCATAGAATTCATTATAAAATATAATCGCACCTGGTAACAGATGCATGTAAATGCAAGAAATAGCATGTTAGCTTAGCATAAAGCTAAATGTTTACATGACAATTTACTATATCTGCTGCTCCAAATTTACTTCAAATCCCCACAGAGTGAACACAACAACATCCTTTTCTGATCGTATGTGGATGCTGTTCATAGAATGAGGCAGAACATATATTATTTGTATCTTTCTATACAATGTTAAAGGCTACATTGGTTAGCATTTCTTGTAAAAATAACCTAACCGCATAAAAATATTTTAATCATCTATTTATTGGATTTGTTTCACCTGTCAAAGCCTTTCTAACCGTGTGTGTGTGTGTGTGTGTGTGTGTGTGTGTGTTTGTGTGTATGTATACAGTATATACTTTCCGTATCCCAACTTAATATACAGAGACAACTAGTTATATGCCATTAGGTTGATTCCACTATGGCATTATCAAAAAATGGCCTTTGAACTTTTTGGCCAGCCCAACATAGTCTTTTCACCATCTCCGACATCCGCATACGACAGTCTCGTCTCATCATCGCGACAGTCGTGATAAACTTTCAGCTTGCTCACATTAGCTTGAATTCATTGCAAGGGAGAAGGGATCGTGATGCCAAACACTTTTGAGACGTATAGAAAAATAAAGCTTTGGAAAAGGTTATTTAGGTTGTTTATTTTGATATTTTTGTTTTCTGAGGTGTTCTACCAAACATCAGAATGACATTACGGTGTTCAACATCCATAACCATCCAATCTTATATAAGTAGCAGGTGTTTAACATAACGATTGGGCAATAAAACATTGATATTTCTCACTTTCCGCTCATAGTTTTGAATGGAACACATTGCA
This sequence comes from Xyrauchen texanus, assembly GCF_025860055.1. NCBI lineage: Eukaryota > Metazoa > Chordata > Actinopteri > Cypriniformes > Catostomidae > Xyrauchen > Xyrauchen texanus. The sequence continues at coordinate 1,526,126 of NC_068296.1, read as the reverse complement.
TCTAAAATCGTATATCAAAACAGGGATTTGTGTTTCCCACAACCTCTTTGCATTTTTATCTCATTTGGTTTTAATGAGATCATTTTCAGTATAATGGCTGTGGCCCGCACGCAGACCTGTCGTAAAGCGCGTGGTGGATGGCTTTACGAGCCGAGGGGCTTCACTGATGGAAAGCATCTGAACACATCTGTGGAAGGTGCTGAGCTGGCGCTCCTGTCATTCCAGTCACACGCATGTGGAGAAATCTGCTGGAAAACCTGTCAATTGTCTTACATCGCATCGCATCGCATCGAGACTCCCATGTTCAACACGTATTGTCTGCCCGATGTGATTCAGTTCCTTGACAGATGAGGAATTTCTTGATAATTCAATCGGGAGACTGAAGTGGCTAAATGAGCGCCTTAAGGGATTTTGATTGAAAACGAGTCAACACATTAGCATCGCTAACTAAATGACCCCTACTGAAGATGATCTTATGTCGTCTAATTAAAACTCTCAAAGAGTAAAAAAAACCTATTATTTGCTCCCACTCATGTTGTTCAAAATGGCATTTCGCATTTCCAGACTTGGATTCCACACAAACGGCACCATAAAAGTTGCCCATTCAACTTTTCCGCTGTTTTCCAAATTGCTTCTTCAGGTTTCTGTAAGGAGTACTAACTAAAAGTAGTGACACTAGTTCAGTAGCGAAACCATTTTCATTTACATTTATGCATTTGGCAGATGCTTTTATCCAAAGTCACTTACAGAGCCCTTATTACAGGGACAATCCCCCCGGAGCAACCTGGAGTTAAGTGGCTTACTCAAGGACACAATGGTGGTGGCCGTGGGGCTCGGACCAGCGACCTTCTGATTAACAGCCCTGTGTTTTAGCCACTACGCCACCACCACTCCATACTCGTCCTCGTCATATGTAGCGCTGGCTTAAACTTTAATGTTAGCTTCTTTTGGTTAGTAACTAATGGTAAAGACTAGCTTAACCATAGTTGATTTACTTCAAGTTATTAGTAGCTTGTTGCTTGGAAAGTAGCTGAAGTGGCTATTCACTCACATCTCATTCACAGTTTCGTACATTCAAGCCCGACGCATTGTGACACAAGAACCATTGACGTTTGTGCAGTTTCTTCGCCCCATTTTTTGAAGCTGTGCATCCTCTGTATGCAAACAAAAGTTCTCACGTGTATCATACATTGAACAGGAGGAATGCAAGACTTTCAGTAACAAATTAAGAGTTTGACAACCCTAGCATGGCTGTTAAATTCAAACATGTTCATAATAATGTATTTATCTGACAGTTTAAGACCTTCGATCCTGCTGCTCACCGGAGCCTCTCGCTCATGATTATGCATTCATCCTCTTCCATTCACAGAAGTTCCCCATGGTGGAAACAACCTTGCACATTCCTTGCACTTCATGCATATTTGATTCACAGCTCAATCACTTGACGGAGAGGTCCATTTCTAACACGAAAGTCCTTTCATGGATAATTCTATCAGAGAGGTGTAAATATGCAAGGTCACTGAGAGAAAGAGGGAAACAGGTAGACAGACCCGAGTGAACGAGGCTGTCATTTTACCTAACACCTTCTTTTTGTGTTCAATGGAAGTAAGAAATTAGTCGAGGGTGACTAAATGATGGCAAGTCTTGGGTAGGGATGCACCAAACAGACACCTGGATTGATATCGGCTCCTCATACTGACATTTTTAGATGGAGCGAGTTTTGGTCTGACGAGAACAATCCAAATCTGATGCTGTGTGTTAGTCATGGCTGTCTCTGCCAAATGACAAAATTGACATAAAAGCACCATTAAAGTAGTCCTTATGGCTTGTGCATTATATTTAAAGTCTTTTGAAGCCATATGATAGCTTTTGGCACTTTTCCACGAAACGTTATGGTTCGACTCAAATCTATTGCTTTACTGTTCTGAGTTTGCTTTTCCACTGCAGTTTAGTGCCGCCTCAACGTGGGTGGGATTATAGGCTGATCGTCATAGTTGCACCGCCTCTACTGCCGTGACATCATCTTAAATGCGTTAACAACAACACGAGCGCTAGCTGTTAGCTGCTAGCTCATTGTGCTGCATAAAGCAGTTGTTGATGGTGATTCTACACAAGTGTATCAGTTAAATTGGTTGTTTTAGAAGCTTCCAGTAGCTGCTCAACTAAATAAAGTGAAGCTTTCAAGCAGAATATCGAGTTAACGTAACAAAATGTCCCATCCTCCGTCGTGGACTCCAACAACGCCGTGACCGAGTCCAGCGCACTCTCCCTCCAATTGCTCGCCGGTCCAGATAGCGTCCATTTGGTCGAACCACTTCCACTTTTCCTTGATGTTTCTGTAGTTACTTTTAAGTGTTTTTAACTTTCCCCTTCACTGTTGGGAGGTCCGGTGGTAGCCGTGTGGGGCCTACAGCTGAGACACTTCCTGAAAGAGTTCTTTTGTTTGGTTCATCGCTAACGAGAGGAACGTCTGCATCTCATTTATTGACCAAGGCGTGGTTTTGCGCACTGCCATTTCTTTTTCACAATTCTAAAGTCGCGTGAACAAATGATACTGCTATCGCTGTTGATAACTTTAAAACTAGCGGGTTGATGTCACATGTTGCAAACACAGTGACGCTGGTAGTGACGATTCTCTCTGACCAATCAGTGATCTGCAGGATTTTGACGTATTGTATTATTATTATTAATATTATACATTTATATAATCACTTATAATATATATTTATTATTCCAGATTACAATATATTTGCGATCCCATCGATCTGAATCCACTTAAAAGAATATCCCAGGTTCAGTGGGTTCCTCGCGGACATTTCTGCCTGGATGAAGGAATGACACCTTTTAGCTCAGCCGTGCCCAGCCAACCCACATGTTGACCACAACCTCACTATTCATCTTGGTTCAACACTAACACCAACCAGAACAACTCAGAAACTGGGAGTGGTGATCGATGAGCATCTTACATTTTCTGCCCACATCTCATCAACCGGCCCCGTCTTTCAGATTCACACTCTACAACATTAAACCTTTTCTTCCTGAATATGCTGCACAGCTCCTGGTCCAAGCTCTGGTCATTTCAAGACTGGACTATTGCAATGCTCTGTCGGCTGGCCTTCCAGAAAACACAATTAAGCCACTGCAGAATTCAGCAATGCTCCTGGTCTTTAATGAGCCATAAAGGGCCCATGTCACCCCACTCTTGATTTCACTCCACCGGCTACCTGTAGCTGCCCGCATCAAATTCAAGGCTTTGACTCTGGCCTTCGGGACGACCAATAGATCCGCACCCTCTTCAATTCACTTCTCCAGGTCAACTCACTCTCTGCAATCTCTTAAATATTCAGAGTTTAATACAAGTTAATCTTAATCAACGGCGTAGTGGTGGCGTAGTGGCTAAAACACAGGGCTGTTAATCAGAAGGTCGCTGGTTCGATCCCCACAGTCACCACCATTGTGTCCTTGAGTAAGACACTTAACTCCAGGTTGTTCCGGGGGGATTGACCCTGTAATAAGTGCACTGTTAGTCACTTTGGATAAAAGCGTCTGCCAAATGCATAAATGTAAATGTAAATAATGATGATCACCACAAAAATTATTTCGACTTGTCCCTCCTTTAAAATTAACAAGTTTCAGTGAGGCACTGGAATGGAAGTCAATGGGGCCTTTTTTTGGAGGGTTTAAAAGCACTTATTGGGGATTGACCCCATTGTAAGTGTCTCACTGTAACACAGATTTTTGCCTCTTTTTAAAGAAAAGGAGGGACGAGTCGAAAGTAATTTTTGTGGTATTCAACATTATGCCACAAATGCTGTCGATTGAGCTTAACTTGTATTAAACCTGGAATATCTATTTAAGTCCAGATACAATGTGAAGAGAATATATATATATATATATATATGTGTGTGTGTGTGTGCCAAGAGAACTAGCCTTTTTTCTCTGAAGATTCACTTAATTACTGCTATTTTGCTGTTGCATTTTCCAGTATATGAGTTAACTATAAATAAATAAAGATCTTTTTGAACTTTTCCTTTATCTGTATTTACAGTATATATTTCGCTTTTTCTGTCTGGAAAAAAACTGCTATTTTAAAAGTCATTTTATTACAGTCATTTACGGAGAATGCCATTATCTATTTGTTTTGGGTCTGTTGTTAATGTGGTACATTTGCAAGCATTTATTTATTTTGCAAGCTTTACAATATTTTGGCCAGTATAAGTAGCGATGTAGACCAGACCTCATGCCAATGAAAAGACTGCACACACGGTTCTAAACAAAGTCCTCTGAAAATCTGTGTATAACACTACATGAGGACTAATACAGTCGAGCTTCTCAACACATCCAATCAGATCACTTTCAGTCGTGTTTTCCCAGCACATACACAAGGTCACACTTTGGCGAGTTTGATATCTAGATGCCTTATGTAGCCACGGGCAACGGATCCATGAGCCGAGGCGTGTGGTTCGACAGGGCGGCATGTTGCAGGGGTTTAGAGTCAGGGACTCTGATGTTCTGGGTTTTTATTGAGAAGAGAGATGCAGAGGCCGCAAGTGTGATGAAGTAATCCACTGATGAATTATTCATAGCAACATGTGAAATGAAACATGGCCGAGATTAGCGCTTTTCTGCTCATCACTCTCGTCCCCTGTGGACTCCACAATCCACCACCACAGAGGAGATTTAAATCGCTTGCTCTCTGAAGCCGCATCATATCACACGGATGAGTGTAAACGTGAATAGCAGAATGCTGCTTTAGTTGTTATAGATGCTCGCTGCTTTGTGATCGTTTGTTAACGAGAGAGTTAAGTTGGATTGCGTGAGTTTAATTCCCTGAGATACGAGATACTCATGCAAGTGCATTTATTTAAAGACCCTCATAAAGTTCTGCGGCTTTTAGTGCATGTGTGTTAGCTTAAAGTCTAGTGTATTCACTTTGAGACGCACTTAACATTTAGGGGCTTTCTCTACTGGAAAAATGGACCAGTTGTTATTAATGACTAGTTTAATTGCTTGAACATCAAAGCAACTTTTAAACCTTGAACAGAAAACTAAGGCCACATCCACACTAATATGTTTGTGTTTTCCTCCACTGGAAATGGAGACACAAAAACGTTGGATCGTTGCCCGCTACGGCCGGCGATGCTCGTTAAGTACAAGCAGGTCAGTGTTGTGATCTGAGCCAGTTTTGAGCAGTCACAGACGATGGGATATTTACACGCCATGCTCGATATTATCTCCACATGATCTTGTAGTGTGAGCGGAGCAGGGACACATCCTATCATGCATCTTTATGTACAAGAATGGAAAGGCCACAATTTGAACATGATTATGTTTTATTGTAATAAACAAACAAGTTAGATTTTTTTACAAATAGCTATATAGTCTGCATACTCTTCTTGACACTGTGCTGTTTTGGGGTGGCTGTGGTTCAGTTGGTAGAGCGGGTCGGCCACTAATCACAGGGTTGGTGGTTTGATTCCCGGCCCACATGACTCCACATGCCGAAGTGTCCTTGGGCAAGACACTGAACCCCAAGTTGCTCCAATGGCAGACTAGCACCTTACATGCAGCTCTGCTGTCATTGTGTGTATGAATGTGTGTGTGAATGGGTGAATGAGACGCAGTGTAAAGCGCTTTGAATACCGCTAAGTTTAAAATATCGCTATATAAGTGCAGACCATTTACCATTTTATTGACCTCCAAGTTTTTTTTTCTCAAAACAGACACGGAGAGCCTGCCCACATCTTTCCAAACGTTGTTGCTCCCATATTGTCTCATCTTCTGTTGTGCAGGGACAACTTTTGGACAGCAAGTTGATTGTGATCTTCCATTCCTGGATAAATCTCGGGATCACTCTAATTTCTCGTGTGAATTTATGTGAGAAAATTATGTTTTGCTGTTGGCTCTTGGTCAAAGATCTTGTAGTTTGTGCACCTCGTCTGTGATCTGTTGTGCTGATCGTACTAGATAACACCAGTCGGCTAGTGAGAGCCCTGCTTTACTCCCCCTCATGCCATCCCAGATGTGTATGACTTTATTTCTTCAGGAAAACACATTATAAAGAAAAATAGCAGAATATCTCAGCTCAGTAGGTCCTTATAATGCAAGTGGATGGTGATCCGACCTTTTTTGAAGCTCCAAAAATCACAGACAGTCAGCATAAGCATCATCCATACGACTCCAGCAGTTACATTAATGTCTTCCAAACCGAAACGATCACTGTTGGTGTGAAAAAGATCAATATTTAAGTACTGTTTAACTATAAATCATCGCTTCCAGTATATGCATTCACGAGAGGGCGGAGTTCATGCGGTCTCGTGTCATATATTCACGTTGGCATGTTTTGTCGTAATCTCACGTTTATCTTGCGATCGAGACATCCAGGATAAGCACACAAACGCACCATTGTGAGTAAATAAATTAAACAGATACAAATACAGATCTAATCCAAAACCAATGAAGCTTCTGTACAGCGTTCCTCTTCCTCAGATGTAAACCGCGCAGCTCTACCGGGTGTGTCGCGTGTGCGTCTGATCTCGCTTGAACATGCCAATATGGTTACATCACACGTGCATACTGCTGCTGACTGGATGTGATGATTTATAGTTAAAATGTACTTAAATGTTGATATTTTTCACACTAAAAGTGATTGTTTTGGTTTAGAAGACATTAATGTAACTGCTGGAGTCGTATGGATGATGCTTATGCTGACTGTCTGTGAGTTTTAGAGCTTCGAAGGTCCGATCACCATCCACTTGCATTATAAGGACCTGCTGAGATGAGATATTCTGCTATTTTTCTTTAAAATGTGTTTTCCTGAAGAAATAGTCATACACATCTGGGATGGCATGAGGGCTCTTTAAACAATATTGAAATAAATGTTGAATATTTTAGACATTGTTTGACGTTCTTAACCGATTTGCTTGAACAATGACTTTGTTTATATTGTTATTTTGTGTTGGTAGCCTGTAGGGCTCTTTGAAATAACTGAAATAATTTGGCGAAGTGATGTGGAACCGTTACGCGGTCCTTAGAACGTCCATCAACCAATCAGAATCAATCATTCAACAGACCCGTGGTATAATCAGCATTAATACCCACCTGATAATTTCTTTAACTTGGCGGTGTAAACATGCCTTTAGTGTGGACAATGGCCTTAGAGGACAGGGAAGGAGTTTGTTTTTCTGAAATAGATTTGCGTTTTTTCTCGCAATACATGTATCATGTTTTTACTACAGTAAGTAAAGCTTATCCATTGTATATGTAGTAAAAACACAGTCATGGTATAGTATTACTGTAATGTTACTACAGGGGTCCGTAGTTAGCAGAAATACTTGTGGAAGATGTTTTCTTGAATTGTTTGAATTCATGGCATGTCAAAGCAACATCTGAACTTTTAAATCCATGATCTTTTAATCATGATGAAATGTTGAAAGTGCGATTGAACACGTTCAAGGTTGTTGCCAAGAAAGAGGCGATAAACTGTTTGCCAGACGCAATGAGTCACTCCAAATGTCGTTGAATGCCACGGAATCCAAGCCCTGCAAATTGCTGCACCTTCCTGAAACGCGGAGCCTGGCAGATTTTGTTTACATCTATTAAGATGATGGTTATCTAATGGCATTTGAACAGCTGGGGGTTAATAGCTGCTGGAAAATTGACTGAGAAAACAGGGCACATCTAAGAGGTCTGGGGAATATACGGCACGCAAAACATGTCTTTTACTAATTCATGATGTACACAAATATACAGATATAGACACCTCGTTTAAGTCCATTTGGTTGTCGTACAATTACATTTTCTGGTTCCGGAGGCTCGTGCTGTTCTCACTGTGCTTGGAGTAAATCATAATTCTGGCCACTTCCTAGGAAACGGGATTGATTGTTTTGTGCCAGAGGCAATTCTGGAGGGCAGCGCTAAGAAAGCCTCGTCACAACACTGCTGCAGCCAGACACACAGTCACCTGGAGAGACGCTTCAAATAAAAAACGGGCATTTCAAATATGCTTTTGTGTCATATTCACCCAATTGTGTGGGCTAGAATCACAAGCACACAGCACTAACACATTACAGACATGGAAATTGGGAGAACTCTTTCAGTCGGCATCTCTTTAATCTCTCAATTTCACGTCTTAGTGGTCCACACTACACTTTTAAGCAAGTAACCTCAGGCATCACTGCCTTACCACAATGAAAAAATACTTGAGGCTCTATTTTTTTGGAGTTCCTCTTCCACCTTGGTGGAGCCCTTTGGAGAGACTGTAGGCACTTTTGAAAGTGAAAAAGCATAACTGAAATGCTTAAAAAGCGAAAGTGCACCATTTGAAATTCCTAATAAGCACTATATTCCAATTCATTCAATAGAAGTCATTAGTCGATGAAAATCTTGCCCTCTGCAATCCGACCCACCGGCCCGCTCAGTTCTCCAGATGGCCAGTCCGCCACAAAGTGCGTCGACCCACTGGGAAAATGCCCAGTATGCCAGATTACCAGTCCAGCCCTTAGCGTTCTGAAACGTCACGTAAACAGGAATTCAGCCGTTTAAGGGATTAAAGGCTGTTAAGAGAAAGCGCTTTATCACACATGGTTTCTGTCGGAGAACATGGCTTTTATGCATTTATGGTAATGCATAAGTGGTGTTAATATGTTTTTGAAGAGTTCACATTATATGCTCAAGTGTGTCGGGGGAATCCCAGATTCTGATGTAAAAGGAAACCCATCTATTGCAGTGTAACGCATCTGTTGCATTACAAGTCAGGCCCGTAGACGGGGGGTTCGGGTAGTTCGTGTGCATCAAAAAGGGAAATGCACCCCTGTTTAGGAGTGTTAGGGAGCATGAAATTAACACAGAAACTGTTAACAAGAAATAAAAAAAGAATGTCTATTAAATATTGGAAATGATAAAATATTTATTGTGAAAATTGTTATTTAAATTAAATGATGAAAGGTTGGTAAAAAGATATCATACAATTATTGTAGGCATGATATGAAATTAAAATTGAGAGAAATGGGATGAAACAAAAGGCATTTAATATCATTGAAGCGTCATTAGCCAAAACAAGCCAAATGAAGAAGCTTTCCCATTATATGGAAGAGTGGCCGGTACATTGTTCAGAATTTCTTCAGAAAGCAACTTCAACATGCAGGTTTGGAACAGCAAGTTTTTGGTTGAAACATTTCTGGTTGTAAAGAGGAGAGTCTCTAGTTTTGTTTGATATGCCACTTTAATAAATCAGTTCATTATTCGCGCATTAGCGCGCTGATAAACATTACGTCCACATACGTGTACATTGGCACCATATTCCCACAAAAGTAGAAAAAACATGTTTGTTAGTTATTTTTAATAACTTTCAACTCTGAACACATCTGTGGGTCATTTAGCTTCATTTTAATATACATTTAGTTATATTTCATGCTGTTATCTCTGTGCAATACAGTTCTATTCATTAACATTAATAAATGCATTATATTTGTTGAAAAATTAAACGTTTATCCTGTCAGAATTTATTCCTTGATGCTTACAAGCAAAGTGTGACGACTGTTTCACAAATAACAAGCCTGAAGCGGCTTCTGAGCTCCAACCCGTCAGGCCTTAAGAGTTTGAAAGAGTGCAAATGAATGAGCAACTAAAGTCAGATTGTCAGATTGATTTATTTGATCTTGGTGGGTGTGGTCTTTAGGATATGTCCCGGTCGAGGCCTTCTAGCTGGCCTTGAGTGACACAATCACGCTTTAAGTGACGTAATTTGAAAGTGAAGAGCGCGAGATCGTCATAACTGCCGCTATCGCTGTAGTGAAAGAGATCCTTATGGATTTACAAACCTGAGATGTTCTGCATGACCGTGTGATGGCTTCATTTATTAAACAGGAAAGGAAGGCTAATTTTCACTTCAAGTAAATTGGTAAGTGCTTTTTGCGTTGTCATAGCAACATCAGGAGTTTTCGAAGTGTAAATTAGGATGCTTGAGCATTCAGTTTCAGATCAAGTTTTGAAAAGTGTTGCGTTCCATTCTTCTCGGAAAATCGGATTTTACAACTACTTACTAGGAAAAGTGCAATGGATGCATCTTAAAGTCAGAATTACAACTTGTAGACTTATGCAGAAATTCTCAACTCTCGGCGAGATGCAGGTGCATGATGTCAGAAACATATCCACACTCAGGGAGATTTACAGAGTAAGTGATAAACATTCACTTTATTAAGTAACATCGATAAATGAGTTTCCAAATTAGCTACATGATATTAAAGCTTGTTTATCAAATGCCTCCAGAAACAGTGAATAAAACATTATAATCTGTGTTGATGATCATACACCTGTAGCACAAACGCTAGCACTAGCATTGTTTATCAGTTGGGTTGCTAGGAGACATAGCGCTACAGCATTGTTTATCAGTTGGGTTGCTAGGAAACATAGCGCTGCAGCATTGTTTATCAGTTGGATTACTAGGAGACATAGCGCTGCAGCATTGTTTATCAATTGGGTTGCTAGGAGACATCTCCAATGATAGTCAAACCCCTGCTAAGCTAACGGGAGCATTGCAGTTCTGAATATCGGGGAATGGGATGCATTTATGGTCGGAGATATCAAGTAGGAATATCCCAGATCCAACTTGAATGGAACGCAGCATAACCGTGTACCCTGACCAAGTGAACTTTATTGCAAGCAACGTTTAAATCGCAAATATTATTCAAGTTTTCCAGGTGTTATAGACCTCCTTATTAGATTCATATGAAAAATTATGATTTTGATGTTCATTTCTCAAAACAGTCACGCTGTAGTTAAAATTAGGCTTGCTTGAGCATTAAGAGTCGTTTCAAGTTCTGGCTATCGTGCGTGGACGTGTTTTTAAAATGCCAATTGGTATTATTAGTTAGCTGCCATATATTGTATATTTTCATTATGGAAACAATAACTAGAATAGAGTTATATTAAAAATAGGTTTTTCATATAGTTTTGACACACTTTCAGTTAAACAATGCATAGCCCGTGGCTTAGGTTTGACGCAGAAATATAAATCAACCTTAAGCGAACAACTTAAATTCAACAGGTTGTGCGAATATTAAAGATTATATTCTCGAAGTCTATCTTTTGTCAATACCGTTCCTATGCCATGTCCCATATATAGCTCCAGTCTTCATATATACGATATGGCAGAGTTCATGGGGAAGTCAGCCGGTCCAGGGCCTAATTAACCCAGGCATAAAGGACAGATCATTGCCATGGTGAATGTCATTGAGGCCTACGCTGCTGTAGTTCCCAATGGGATCAAGGCTAATTGCAAATGCAACCTTAGCATGGGACATTGCCGTGAGGAGATGTGGATGTAGCATTATACGCCTGCTAATGAAGAACCGCGTCACTCGATTGAATTCACCATCTTCTATCATTTTGCTGATATGTGCGGTAAACACCTAGATGATAATTAGGTTCGTTATAGAGAGGCGGTTAATGAAGTTCCCGCCGTGTGAGGGAGTATCTCAGCAATTTGGACCTTATTCATGCTTAACGTGAAATAAAACAATGTAATAATGCTTTTATTAAAAATAAAATGGTTAAAAATCAAGTAGTCTAAATAAGTAGTTTTAAAAATTTCAAATATATTGACATTTCTATAAAAAAAGGCACATTTTGTTCAGGTCAAAATGAGTAACCCTGAGAAAAAGTATTGATATTTGTTACTCAGATATTCATGATATTGAAAGATACAGTTGAAGTCAGAAGTTTACATTCAGTTAGGTCATTAGTCATTAAAACTAATTTTTTTAACCACTCAATTGAACCATTTAATATCAGCAAACTATTGTGTGGCAAGTCGTTTGGGACATCTACTTTGTGCATGACAGGAGTCAGTTCTCCAACAGTTGTTTACAGACCGATTGTTTCACTTTTAATTGACTATAATCACAGTTCCAGTGGGTCAGAAGTTTACATACGCCAAGTTAACTGTGCCTATAAGCAGATTGGACAATTCCAGAAAATGGTGTCAAGCTTTTAGACAATTAGCCAATTAGCTTCTTATAGGAGGTGTACCTGTGGATGTATTTTAAGAACTACCTTCAAACTCAGCGCCTCTTTGATTGACATCATGGGAAAATCAAAAGAAATTAAACAAGACCTCAGAACATAATTGTGGACCTCCACAAGTCGGTACCACGTTCATCTGTACAAACAATAGTACGCAAGTATAAACACCATGTGACCATACAGCCATCATAACACTCATGAAGTAGATGCATTCTGTCTCCTAGAGATGAACATAGTTTGATGAGAAAAGTGCAAATCAATCCCAGAACAACAGCAAAGGACCTTGTGAAGATGCTGGAGGAAACAGGTGGACGAGTATCTAGATCCACAGCAAAACGAGTCCTATAATGACATCACCCGAAAGGCTGCTCAGCAATGAAGAAGCCGCTGCTCCAAAACCACCATAAACAAGCCAGAATACAGTTTGCAAGTGCACATGGGGACAAAGATCTTACTTTTGGAGAAATGTCCTCTGGTCTGATGAAACACATATTGAACTGTTTGGCCATAATGACCATCGTTATGTTTGGAGGAAAAAGGGTGAAGAACAGCATCCCAACTGTGAAGCATGGGGGTGCAGCATCATGTTGTGGGGGTGTTTGCTGCAGGAGGGACTGGTGGACTTCATTAAATAGATGATGACATCATGAGGAAGGAAAATTATGTGGATATATTGTCAACATCTCAAGACATCAGCCAGGAAGTTAAAGCTCAGCCACAAATGGGTCTTCCAAATGGACAATGACCCCAATGACCTCCAAAGTTGTGGCAAAATGGCTTAAGGACAACAAAGTCAAGATACTGGAGTGGCCATCACAAAGCCCTGACCACAATCCGAGGTCTACAAACCTGATTCAGTTACACCAGTTCTGTCTGGAGGAATGGGCCTAAATTCCAGCAACTTATTGTATAACATACAAATGTCATGAATTTGTGTGTCATGGTTATCAAGAGGTTTTCTTATGGCTACTGTGGTGAACAAAAGTGTTTAAAATATTACTAATTTTAAACAATATTGTGTCAGTGCTTATTTGCGGATACAATAATAAATCATAATTACAAGCTAATCAAGCAATTTTTTTCAGCTTTTATTTATTTATTTATTTTATTTTACTGTCTCCAGACAGTAACACCACTTATACATTTTTGACTTTAAGTCCCAGAAGTATAATATAAAAATTTGAACTCAGAAACTGAAAACATGTTCATCATAGTCAGTGCTGGGAATGGGGGGCGGGGGGACTGTGTCCGGGGAGTGAATTTCGAAAACCAGTTCAAACTGGTTACATTTTATGTGAACAAAGAGGATATATATTTATAGATTTGTTTTATTTTGTATCTTTTATCCACTGAATAGCCTACGAAAGCTATGCGAGTTACGAACATAAATGTACTCCGATCTATTGCCTTGGGATGCACTGAACGATAATTACATTACATTGATAAAGCCGCGGGATCATATGTGACATGATCCAAGTGTTTCGCTGAAGAGCTCGCACTCATTCATTATGCTGGGAAAGGTGAAATATCCAGTAGATTTGACCAAACATTTTTTTTTAGGAAAAATGTGTTAAAAGTTTTCATTTCTGTGCATCGCTACTGAGGCTATTTTAAAAGTCCTCACTCATTTTACTAGTTATGTCGTTGTTTTGTGTCTGTTGCATTTTTTATGTCCTGAATCAACTGAGAGTTGATGTCCGTAAGTGTCGTGTTGTTGACCAGTAAAACTAAAATATTTATATGGAGTTATATGGTATTTCACTGGATGATGACGGGACCGTTTACACACACAAAATGCATTCACACCCACATAAACATAAAAATGGGCTGCGTGGAGGAAAGCAAACACTCTTCTAAGGAGGTCATGTTGATTCAGTCAGTTTTCGAGTGTGTCGTGTACACTGCTCTGCCCCGTGTGTGTGCGGGAGTTTTGCTCTCTTGAGGCTCCAAATGTGAGGATTAAGCTAAATGAGTTTGTCAGGTTTCAATCCCCTCAACTCAACAAAAGAAAAAGGCACTTCTGGGATTTTGATATTCTTTGCTCTGCAATCCTGCTTTCTTGCAGCCAGTGGTTTATGAGTTTTATTATTTGCCTTCCTCTTTGCAGTGGACAAGATTAGTGGAAGAAGGTGGTGTTTGAATTTTAAAAGCTGTTGGGTAAAATGGATTCCCCTTTTAATATTCGACCTGTTTTAATCAATCTCTTCTTTTTATATACAGTATTTACACCCATCTATCTCTGCCCAGATGTTGATCTGAGAACATTCTCAAAAGCAGGGCATGTAGGAAACAGTTTGAACAGTGTAGATATATTGAGAGAACAACTCCACACACACACACGTGCACTCACACACAGACACACAAACAAACACTCACACACACGTGCATATACAGACTCACACAGACACACACAGACTCACACACACATTCACACACACGTGTACACACATTCACACACACACAGACTCGCACACACTCACAGACACATAAACAAACACACTCACACACATGTAGATATACAGACTCACACACACACAGACTCGCACACTCTCACAGACACATAAACAACACACTCACACACATGTAGATATACAGACTCACACACACACAGACTCGCACACTCTCACAGACACATAAACAACACACTCACACACATGTAGATATACAGACTCACACACACACAGACTCAAGCACACTCTCACAGACACATAAACAACACACTCACACACATGTAGATATACAGACTCACACACACACAGACTCGCACACTCTCACAGACACATAAACAACACACTCACACACATGTAGATATACAGACTCACACACACGTGTACACACAGACTCACACAGACACACACAGACTCACACACACTTGTACACACACACAGACACGCACACACTCACACACATGCACATATACAGACTCACACATGTGTACACATAGACTCACACAGACTCACACACACATTCACACACGTGTACACACACATTCACACACACAGACACACACACACAGACTCACATACTCACACACACACAGACTCACTCGCACACATTCACACAAACACAAGTGTATACACACAGTCACACACAGACAATAGATCAAATAAAAAACAATAGAACATATATGCTAATTAAGAAGTATTTAACAGCAGTATTATGTATTCAAGTAAAAATACAGAAATCAAAAAACAATAATAAATGTAACATACCGTAAAACTTGTTAAATTACTGGTCTTCACTATATAATTATAACACATTAATACTTTTTAGCAGTGTGTGTTTTCTCGTTTTCTTGTTGTTTTTTTAATTAATATTAATTATATTTTAGACAGTGGCAGGTGTGTTTTTTCACCTTAAGTCCCATAGAGTTGTTGGGCAGAATGTTAGTCTCAGTCACCATTTACTTCTATTAAATGAATGAATGGGAAACCTGCAATGGAGTCGAATGGTGACTGAGGCTAACAATCTGCCTAACATCTCTTTTTGTGTTCCACAGAAGAACAAATGTCATCATACGGGTTTGGAGCAACATGAGGGGGGAGTAAACGATGAAAGAATATTCGTTTTGAGGTTGTGCATGGGAACCACAAACTACAACTAGCGATCGTCTTTTGTCTTCAAATGAGACCCATGAATAATATATATGGAAACATGCACAATATCAGTATTCAG